>NC_000077.6:119381620-119581620 GCF_000001635.26 Mus musculus | reverse complement strand
ACCTGACTCTCCTGCAGCAGCAGAAACAGCTTCTTTCCTGGGTTGGTGGGCAGCTGAATAGGTGGGGACACAGATGCTGGTTGGTGTGTAGGTGGTGAGTGGTGTAATGGGTGTTGGTGGATGGTTTTGAGTTTATTATCTTATCAATACTGACTCTGTGTGGATTTCTCTTAACCCACCTCTGAAACCTCTTGAACTCTTCTGTAGCATCTTTAACTTACATTCATTCTATAACTCACACTCACACCACACACACACAAACACACACACACACCACACAACAAACATAAATACACATACTACATACACATATATACACATGTACCACACATACATACACATAAATACACATACACCACAATACACTATACACACACATAAATACACAAACACACCACACACCATACTCACAGCACACATACTCATATATACACACCAAACACACATACACTTTCTACACACTTAGATACACATAAATACACATACAAAACACACAACACACATATAAATACACATACACTACGTGTACACATATAACACACACAAATACACATATGCCACACATAACATATATATACACATATAAAACACACAAAAATACATAACAACACACATAAATACACACATATATGCACATACCACACACACAATACACATAGTACACACACAGATAAATACACATATAAATGCACATATAACACACCACATATTTACATGCAAACATACACCACCCTCAAACACACATAGCACACCTACACACATACACACACATAAACAACCACATGCACACACACAGATACACATACACCACATACACACACACACACAGATACACATATACCACATACATATACACATAAATACACATACCACACAGGCATACATACAAGTAAGAAAACCTTCATCCACCTTGGCCAGGCTACCAATATAGGCAGGATTACCTGTCAAGTCACAATCTTTGAAACCATTGGATCTTCTGAATTTATTATTACTCAATAAATTCTGATATTTTTGGGAAGACGCACATGTGTTTGTTTAGGGCACTTCCACTGCCCACTCAAAATAATTGACACAAATCCTTTGGCTATCTATGTAGAAGCATGCCAACTGTTTATAAAGGAACATGTTCCTTTAGCAATTGAGAAATGCTTCTAGTAGAGCTCGTTGTTTCTGGGGCCACTGAACAGGTGTCCTCATGGACAGCACTTCTGAGCTCTACAGTCAAGATTGAGACCCTCAGAGGCTCCCGCAAAAGCTCTCCTCCTTTGGATGGAACCTGAATGTCATGGAGTGCCTCTCACGGTAGACATTGTACCAACCATAGGACTTGCTGAGCTCAGGACTACGATGGCCACCAGAGCCTCCTCCTCAGTAAAAACAAATTATGGCCACATAGAGCCCACAGAAGTGATTTCAGTGAAGTCATCAAACCACAGCACAGGAAGTTCACAGTCACTCAAAACACTGGTTGGGAAGAGAGGAGTTTGAGGACAATCTGTATTAGTGTCCGTTGGGACCCATGTCTGCGCCTTTAGAGCCAATCCCATAGCCTGAATCAGACCATGTCTCCTCTCAGTTCTCTCTGAAACAGAGAATTAGGAAGCAGTCTGTCACATGTACTATGCTGACATAAATCACAGGGTACATACCCTTCTCATTACCCTAAAAGGCTATGGAATCCCCTGGGCATGGTGCCACACTCCTGCCTCTAATCCCAGCACCAGGGAGGCAGAAGCAGATGGATCTCTGAGATCCAGGCCAGCCTGGTTCATGGAACAAGTTCAGGACAGCCAGGGCTGCCCTTAAGATTTGCCTGCCCCTCACAAGCTTCTAAAGGGAAGCCATCCTTTCCTTTAAAGCCCCGTCATGTTCAGATTCTCCGTATGCTGTACGGTTCCTGTCTTATGTTCTCCCTCCCATCTTGAGGCCCTGATGTTAAGCGGCTCCATTCCTGAAGGGAGCTTGATCCTCAGCTACCCTTGCAGACTGCCCACTGCAAGGTCTATAAACAAGAAGTTACCAGTAACAGATAAACTTACAAAGATGCCCAGAGGGGTGTGTGTGTGTGTGTGTGTGTGTGTGCGCGCGCGCGCGCGCGTGCGCGTGCTGAGTCTTGAAGAGGTTTGAGGAACCAGTTTTTCCTTTGATGATAAATCACAGATGAGCAAGGAGTCTTCAGGACTAGAAGGGACAGAGATGGAAGGGTATGGAGGCCTCCAGGGTACATGATGGCACATTTGTATACAAAGCCACATGCAGCGACTAAGATGGGAGAGATCGGAGGTTAAGGCCAGGTGACTTGACAACACCAGGAAAGACACAAGGATCCCTTGCCCTCTCTTCTGTTTTCTTGTGATGTCCCCTCTACTCTCTGGAGGGAGGAACTTAAACCAGGGTCATGTGAAGTGGAAACTTGAGGATTGGATGGTGTTTTGCTGGGGCAAACATATGAAGGAACATTTCATTAGAATGAACACACATGTGAAAGGCTAAGGCAGACTAGTGAAGGAACGTTTCGCTGAAGCAGACACAGGAGAGAGGATGTTCTGCTAAAGCTAGCACATGAAAGGACACGTGATGAGGGATTCTTTGCTAACAACAAGAGTATATTGGTCTGCCTTACACTGTATAGATGAGTTGCATTTGTCAGGACTCCATAGAAAGAAATGCACCAAAAAACTTCTGGTAATGCACTGCAGTTTCTTTTTCTTTTTTTTTTTTTTTCTTTTGGTTTTTCGAGACAGGGTTTCTCTGTATAGCCCTGGCTGTCCTGGAGCTCACTTTGTAGACCAGGCTGGCCTCAAACTCAGAAATCCGCCTGCCTCTGCCTCCCAAGTGCTGGGATTAAAGGCGTGCGCCATCATGCCTGGCGCACTGCAGTTTCTTGTCACTTCCTCGAACTCAGGGTGATTAGATATGTGTGCTGAGGCAAGATGTGTGGAGGACCTGTGATATTTGGAGAGGTTAAATAGGACTCCATAGAGTGACAGGAGTGACGGAGACAGAACTTGGCTTGCTGGTGTAGCCAGCTGTGCAACATTTGAGGGTCTTGAGTCTTCACTGATCTTCGCTTCCCTGAGAGAGGCACAGCTGAGAACTTCTCCTGGTGTTCCTGTTGGTCCCTCCTGCTGACTCAAGCTGAGGCTGAGGCTTGGCTGTCTCTGCTAGTTTGTATCACTGATATTGCTAACCTGACTCTACCAAACTAGACTGCTAGTGTATCCATGAAGTGTTTGTGAGTGAATGGAACTGCCGCTGCCTGCTGTCCTGTGAACTAATCTGCCGATTTCCAGACTACACAGATGGGAGTTGCTCCAAAGAACCTTTCTAAACAACTCTCATAAGGACAACATAACTCTTATAACTTCCTCCATATCCTTTCTTTTCCACTACCTCTGGTGGGTGATGGGATAAAAGGGAGGTTAAAACATTTAAGAACCATCATTAAAAATAGGACTTGAAAAAAGGATTAAAGTTACAGTCATGGGTCTCTGTTCCCCTATCCTCCTCAGTCTGGTCCAGCAATATGACTGATGCCTGCAGACACCGGTGAATGCCTGCTTCTCTTGGCTGTGCCTAGAACACAGAACCGACTCTGGACCTAGCTCTAGAGCAACATAGCTGGACTTCTGGTCTGGTTCTGTACAGCCCTTTTACCTCTGGGCATAGCAAGATGCCACCTTGGACTTTGACTCATAGCCATGACACCAAAGCAGAATAATGTCACAGTAGCCAAGTCTGTGATGACAGTAATGAACCCCTGACCTGGGATCTGGTAGTTCTCTGATCAGCTGAAGACACCTCCTCTTTCCCCTCATCCAGGGAACAATGACAGTCTGAGCTATCTCTTTTAGCTAATTTTTGGAGATGCTGGGCTATACTGCAAGCAGAGAGTTAATTTAAAAGGAGGCCTCATGATGGGGGGGATGCAGGCATTTGGGGGTCACCCATGCTCCAGTAAGTAACCCCTTACCTGTTCTCTGTAAGCAAACCCAAAAGTTCACTGGTCTCACTTAAGTCAGACTTCAGTGAAATCGTGCTCTGGCTTGTCACTGCTGCCCATCTAGGGTGATAGGATTTCCCCGCTGTGTCTCCCAGGAATGTTAATGCAGCACCTGGGAAGGGATGGGGAGGGATTGCCAGAGACACACAAGCTCACTGTCAGAGCACAGCTGCCCCACATGCCAGCAGATGCCCCTGCAGGGCTCGCTGGGGGGCAGGAACGGGAGACACAGTGGCAGTTTGTTATACATGACAGCTCTCTGAAAAGGGCACAGCATTTACTTTAGCAAGTTTGAGATAGGACTCGAGAGCTGCCTGCTGAGGGTAAATACCAAGGGTTAAAAGGCAGGTCCTGCGTCATCACCCTTTAAAAAGGACAGGAGAGGGGCCAGCAGGGACTTGGCGGCATTCAGAATTAAGATCTGAGTATCTCAGCCCTACACCTCAGGGATGTGAAGGTCCAACTCTATTTTAGCATCATAAAGTTCCCGGGAGCTGGATCCAAATAATCTCCAATCATTATGGAATTTCAGATTTCTGGGCCCGTTTCCAAGCCTGCTATTAAGGCTGTTCATCAGAAGCAGCCACAGCCAGTGCCAGAGACTGACCCTCGGTGGAGTCAGAACTGAAGTCCTGAGGCCTCCTGGGGTTCAGGACCCCCCTTGTCCTCTGCAGGGTTCTTCCTCTCAGCTCCTGGTGCTGAACCTCTCTCCAGGCCCCCTGGATGTGTTTTTTAAAGATGAGATTTGCATTTATACCTCAGTGCTTGCTGAGAAGAGCAGCTCACGCGGGCAGGGCTGATCCCAGCAGATAAAGGCCTAGAATAAGTGAGTGTGGTGGCACACACCTTTGAACCCAGCACTCCTGCCTGAGGCAATGGGGGGGGGGGGAGGGGGTAAAGGTGGGCAGATCTTTGTAAACTCCAGCCAGCCTAGTCTTCACAGGGTTTCAGGCCAGCCAGGGTTACAAAGCAAGATCCTGTTTCAAAACTAACTAACTAACTAAATAAATAAATAAATAAATAGCCCTCACTTATGACTTAACATTATGAGACAAAGAAACTGCTGCCGGGCGTGGTGGCGCACGCCTTTAATCCCAGCACTCCGGAGGCAGAGGCAGGCGGATTTCTGAGTTCGAGGCCAGCCTGGTCTACAGAGTGAGTTCCAGGACAGCCAGGGCTATACAGAGAAACCCTGTCTGGAAAAACCAAAAAAGGAAAGAGAGAGAGAGAGAGAGAGAGAGAGACAGAGAGAGAGAGAGAGAGAGAGAGAGAGAGAGAGAGAGAGAGAGAGAGAGAGAGAAACTGTTGAGTTTGTTTCATGTTGGCCATCTACAGCTGGGCTTGGGGCCGACCTTTAAGAGTGATTTGTTTCATGGCTGGAGAGATGGCTCATCGGTTAAGAGCATTGACTGCTCTTCCAAAGGTCATGAGTTCAAATCCCAGCAACCACATGGTGGCTTACAACCATCTGTAACGAGATCTGATGCCCCTCTGGTGTGTCTGAAGACAGCTACAGTGTGTTTATAATAAATAAACAAACAAATAAATAAAGTTTTAGGAATGATTTGTTTCCCCAGTGAGACTTTCTTGGAGAAAACTACATTTGTTATTTGCAAATGGCTATTGTCTTAGGGTTTTACTGCTGTGACAGACACCATGACCAAGGCAAGTCTTATAAAGGACATTTAACTGGGGCTGGCTTACAGGTTCAGAGATTCAGTCCATTATCATCAAGGCGGGAGCATGGCAGCATCCAGGCAAGCATGGTACAGGAGGAGCTGAGAGTTCTACATCTTCATCTAAAGGCTGCTAGCAGAAAACTGGCTTCCAGGCAGCTAGGATGAGAATCTTAAAGCCCACACCCACAGTGACACGCCCACTCCAATAAGGCCACACCTGCTAATAGTGCCAATCCCTAGCCAAAGCCTATACAAACCATCACAGCTATCAATGGGAGATTAGGGTTGGGGGTTGTGGGGGAGGCATGTGGCCACCTCTCCTTCCAGCTCTAGGTCCCCATCCGGTGCAGACGTGTGCAGACCCTGTGCGTACTGCCTCAGTCTCTGTGAGTGTGCAGGCTCTGCTGTGTCTAGGCCTTGATTCCTAGATGTCCTTCTCTTCATCCTCTCTGGCTCTTGCAGTCTTTCTACTTCCTCTTCCTCAGCCCTGAGGGGAGGGATTTGATGGAGACATCCTTTTTTAGGGCTGAGGTTCCCAGTTCTCTCACTCTGCATGCTGTCTAGCTGTGGGTCTCTGTATTTTTTTGTCCCATCTGCTGCAGGATGAAGCTTCTCACGATGGCTGAGCAAAGCACTGACCAATGAATAGAGCAGAAAGTCATTAGGAGTCATTTTATTGCCAAGTTCCTTTAGCAAAACATCAGTATTTGGTTTTCCCCTAGTTTCCTGTCCTATATAGTCTTAAGCTCTTAGCCACCAAAGCAGCCCTGATTAGGGGTTTCATTTATGGAATAGGCTTTAACTCAAACCTGATATTGGCTGATTATTCCCACAACCTTTGTGCCACTTCTGCAGCAGTGTATATTGTAGGCAGGTCACTTGTAGATAAAAGGGTTGAAAGGGTTTGTAGCTGGGTTAGAGTTACCTTTGTCCTTTGGTGGCATGCAAAGTACCTTCCAGCACCATGACCATTAGTCCACAGGGTGAAGGCTCTAGCTAGGCACCAGCTTTACCTCCTCATGTTCACTGAGCTGTGTAGAGCTGCCTTCAGCCACAGGGCCTAACTGTCAACTTGTGCAAAGCCACCAACAGCTTTGGCAATAGCCAAAAACAAAGTCTCTTTATGTGGCCCTAGCTGTCCTGGAGCTTTGTATATATACCAGGTTAACCTTGAACTCACAAAGAGCTGCCTGCTTCTACCTTTCAAGGGCTAAGATTCAAGGCTTGCATCCCTATGCCTGGCTACTGATAATTAAATAAATAAAAACAAGCCAGGAGTGGTGGAGCATGCTTTTGATCCCAGCACTCGGAAAGCAGAGGCAGGAGGATCTCTGTGAGTTCAAGGCCAACCTGGTGTAGAAAGTGAGTTCCAGGACAGCCAGGACTGTTACACAGAGAAACTCTGTCTTGAAAAACAAATCGATTAATTAATCAATCAATTAACTAACTAATTAATTAATTAAAATAAAGAGGCAAGACCAGCCAGGCATGGTGGCACACACCTTTAATCCCAGCACTTGGGAGGCAGAGGCAGACAGATTTCTGAGTTCGAGGCCAGCCTGGTCTACAAAGTGAGATCCAGGACAGCCAGGGCTACACAGAGAAAAAAAAAAAAAAAAGAGGCAAGACCCAGATTCCTACAGGAAGGACAAATCAGATACCTCTGGTCTCAAGGCGTTTGCTCCTGCAAATTCCAGACTTGCTGGGCCCACAACCTGGTGAACCAGCTCCCCAAATCAGCACCTGCACTACACTGTCTCTCTCTGTCTCTCCTCCTCATTCTCGTCCTCTCTTTCTGCCTCTCTCCCTCTCTCTGGAACCCTGACTGATGCATGCCACCAGGGCGAATTGCTTTGTTTCTGCTTCTGAGGTAGTCAGCTGGGCACAGGGCAGATACCTTCAATCCCGGCCCTTGGGAGGCAGAATCAGGAAGACTGGGAATCTCAAGTCAGTCTCAGCTACATAGCAAGCTTGCACATGGGATGCCCGTCTCAGAACTAACAGCAGAGCCAGGGCAGTGACTCTGGAGGGTGCAGAGCACTTGATGTATAAACCTGACAGCCTGAGCTCCATTCCCAGAATCCATTGCACAAAATTGCTCTCTGCCCCTTATATGCGTAGCATGGTGCTAATGCCTACACACACACACACACACACACACACACACACACACACACAAGAGCGATGATGCTGGAATTCAAACAGTGAAAACAAAACAAAGAGGGAAACGCAGAGCTTAGGGGACAAATCAGTCAGTGAAGAGCTGAGTTCAGAAGCTACATTAAAACAAAGCAAAACAAAAACCAACCAAACAAACAAACAGAAAACAGGTAGCAGCACATGCTACAATCCTCGCACTAGGGAGACGAAGCTCGGGGCTCCTTGGAGCTCACTGACCACCCGTGTGGTGAATTCCAAATAAGAGATTCTGTCTCAAAATTTTAAAAAAGGTTGCAAGGGGGTATAGTCCCTAAGGAACTGGCAATGCTCAGGTGTGTGTGCGTGCTCACTGAGCACACACACACACACACACACACACACACACACTCGAGGGAGGGAGGGAGGGAGGGAGGGAGGGAGGGAGGGAGGGAGGGAGACAGCAGAAACAGGGACAAAGAAGAATCAAAGTGAAGGACCTCTTCCATTCAGATACTTCTGTTTAGCTCACTGAGGCAGCATTTGAGAGGAAGCCTGACTTGGAGAACAATGCAGACTCTGTCAGGCCACTCGCCCCTGTCAGGCCTGGTCACCTGGTCCCCTGCCCAGGCCTCCCAGATGCCAATGGCCCCTCTACAGTAGCTCCCTCACCACCCTTGTTCCTGGGACTCTGACAGGGGAGGCTCACACTCTTCGCTCATCTGGATGCTGTTCGTTCCCAGCGACTACCAAACCTGTGGGCTGTGCACATATGCGCAGGGCTGTGCGTAGGGTCCCACGGTGGACTGACGTCTGTGTTTCTAAGTCCGACTGTCTTGGAGACTGTGTTTGTTCTGAAACTTCAGTGAGCAACCTTGCTTAGCGGGGTGCGATGAGCTGGGCAGTCCAGAGGGAAAGAGGCATTTATGATTCTTCCTCCAGACTGGGAGGCCGATTGTGACACTCCTTCACTTGTCCCTGGTCAGGCGCCTTAGGGAGAGCGAGCGTTAGGGCTGGCCTTGTGTTTACAAAACTCATTCTCCTGGGTGCCTCCAGCCTTGAATGCCAGAGGAAGTTAATGCTTTTAATTAAATAACGTGCATCAGGATTTTTCCACTGCAACCACCCATGCCTTATTATTCCTGCTATACAAAGGACCCCAAGACTGCACAGGGCCTATTTAAGCCATTTAAAAGACAAAAGAGAAAGCCCTTATAATCCAGCGCTTGGACAGTGGAAGCAGAAGAATCTGGAGCTCAAGGTCACGGACTCTGCCTCAAAAATGGGGGGTGGAGTCCTGGAAAGAGGGCTCAGTGGCTAAGAGCTTGTACTGCGCTTGCAGGGGACATGATGGCAGTCACATTGGAAGCCAGAATCCTCTGGGACAGGAATTACAGATGGTTGTGAGCCACCACGTGGGTGCGGGGAATTGACCTCAGGTCTTCTGCAAGAGCAACAAGAGCTCTTTACCACTGAGCCATCTCCCTAGCCCAAAATTAAAGTAATAATAGTAATAATAATAATAATATTCTTGGGGGGGTGGTTTGAGACTGTTTCTCTGTATAGCCCTGGCTGTCCTGGAACTCACTTTGTAGACCAGGCTAGCCTCGAACTCAGAAATCCACCTGCCTCTGCCTCCAGAGTGCTGGGATTAAAGGCGTGCGCCACCACGCCCGGCAATAATAATATTCTTTTGCAAGAGTAATTAAAAGAAAAAACAAGAGCAAAAACAAAAACCAGCTGGGTGGTGATGGCATGAACCTTAAATCCCAGCACTCAGCGCGCAGAGGCAGGAGTATCTCTGAGTTCAAGGCCAGCCTGATCTACACAGCAAGTTCTAGGACAATCAGGGCTACACAGAAACAATAATGAAGGTCTGGGTGTGGCAGTGTGTCAGAGTGGGGACTGTAACCACAGCACTATGGTGACAGGAGCAGGAAGGTCCCAGGGGTCAATGGCCAGCTAGTTGAACTTACTCAGCGACTCCAGGTTCAATGAGAGACTCTGATCTCAGAGGATAAGGTGGCAAGCCATCGAGGGAGACATCCAGTTCAAGCCATGGCCAACCCACAGATGTGTGCACGGTGGCAGGGGCGGATGGGGAGCAACCAGGCATTGTGCTGCATACCTGTAACCACAGCTCTCAGAGACTGGAAGGCCGAGAGTTCAAGACCAGCCAGGGCTACACTGACCAGATGACAGAGAGGGAATCAGAATATTTGGAAGGCCAGAGATGCTGCTCACGGGTGGCGTCACAGGCCAGGGAGACGAGAGAGAATTGTGAGTGAAGCAGGAGGCAGGCATGGTGGGCTGAGCCATGTCACTGAGCCATGTCTTCATCTTATCCACCGTAGTGAGACACCTACAGACACACTCTAAAGCCAAGAAGGTCATTGCATGTACTTTACCTAGACCTGGGGTTGGGGGAGGAGGTGATTGCTGCAGTACTTATGAATAGAAACCAGCTGAGAATTGCAGGAGGAGGCCTTTACCTGTTTAGTTTTGTTTGACCTTGTGTGTGGACTGGGAATCAAGCTTAGCTCCTCACCATGGTCAGGGCTTTACCAAGCCATTTTCCCAGCTGTTGTCTCTCTCTCTCCCTCTCTCTCTCCCTCTCTCTCTCTCCCTCTTTCTCCCTCTCACTTTCTCCCTTGTTAGTTTTAAACAAAATCTCATCATTTGATTTTACCAAGGAAGACTCGAGAGACAGATGCTGGGGTGAAAGCCCTGCTGGCTCAGAGGCAGAGATGGCACCCAGCTGACCATCCTCCTCAGCAGATGACACCCTGTCCCAGAAGCAATGCCCCTTTCAAAAAAAAAAAAAAAAAAAAAAAAACCTTCTTCAAACTGAACATCTCTCCCTTCTCCTGAGCAACTCTGTATCCATCCTGTCTCCCTCTCACTCTCTAAGGTTTTTTTCTTAATAATCCTCTGTTTGCTTCCTGTCAACTGGTCACTTGCTCTGCCTTTTGACCTGTGGTTGACTTTATTTAATCCTGGATACAATATTCAAGCAGAAAGCTGTTGAATTGAAGGTGTGTGCTAAGGGCTGAGCCACACCACAGCAAACACCAGGTATTTCCAGCAAATAACACAATCTTGGGGTTCACAGTGTGGTCACACATCCTGCAGCACTCCCTCCATTCCGCCCCATCCTCTCCTCTGTGTGTGGACGTTTGTCTGTCCCAGTGGGCATGTGTCAAGGTCACAGGCCTCCCTCCAGGTTTTACGGTTCACCTTGAGACAGGGTCTCACTTCTTTTTTTTAATTGTGTGTGAGTATATAATGGGGGCATGAAGACCAGGGTGTATGTGTGGAGGCCAGAGGATAACGTTTGGGATTCCTTATCTCCCCCACTCTCCCAGCTTGCAGAGCAAGTGGCTTTACCCGCTGAGCCTCGCCAGCAGGAGACAGGGTCTCTTGTTGTCCACTGTTAACACAGAAGCTTCTGTTAGCTCTCCCGATGGTGCTTTCTATCTTGCCATCGGAGCGCTAGGGTTGCTCATGCTGAGATGTCCAGCTTTGTCAGTTCTTAGGATCTGAACTCAGGTCTTCATGCTTCCATGGCAACTCCAGAGCTACCTCTCCAGCCCATCAGCGTCAAACTTTGAGGATTGCAGGGACCTCTAGTGATGCAGTCACAGGGTATTTGCCCTTTTGAGTCTGGCCCAGGTCATTGTTGTTCTGCAGGACTCAGGGTAAATCCACATGTGGTGGAGGAGGTGACCTCCACATGTGGCAGCTTATGCCAGAGTGTCATTCCTTCTTCAGGCTGAATAACTTTCTGTTATATGGCCAGACCACACTTGGTTTATCTACTCATTCAGGATTTGAGTTATTCCCAGCTTTTATATCATTGCTGTGGGAAGACAGATGTTTGTCTCTCGAGGTTCTGAGCTCCTTTAGGAAGCTGTGGCTATCCACACAACCACCATAGTCACCATAGTACAGCTACTATGTAGTTTTCCCAGTGTTATTTTTGGAGCCTGAGGCCTCATGGTGTGTATATATCCTCTGAACAGTGGCTTCTCACTTTAGAGTCTCCCTGAGCTGTTAGAGCCTTTACCTCAGTCATGGTGGAGAATGTCAATACATGGTCTCACCCCTAGCTTATAAGGGAGGGCACTGAGGCAGGTAGAGGACAGGAGTTTGTTTTATTTTTGAGACACGGTTTCTCTATGTACCCTTGGCTGTCCCGGAACTTGCTTTGTAGACCAGGCTGTTCTCAAATTCACAGAGATCTTCCTGTCTCTGCCTCCTGAGTGCTGGGATTGAAGGTATGAGGGCAGAAATCTTATAACTCACCAGGCAGGCTTTAGACCTAGCTCATCTGATGGCTGTGCCCGTACTCCAATCCAGTCATACCAGTTTCACCAACTTTAAGTATCATCCAGGCAGGCAGACAGGCTTAACTGTCATCTCAAGGCAAAGTCTGACCTAAATGGAGCTGTGAGACACAAAGCCAGCCACTCTCCCTGACTCCTAACATCAAGGCCAGTGCGATGGACCTTCCCACCCCTTTCACCATCCCCTGCGCTTGATGGGGCTCCCCTTTGTTTTTAATCCACCTCCAAGCAGCCACCTCACAGTTCTATAGGGATAGTGTGACATCACACGTCCAACAGACTGAAGCGCTGCTCAGTCCTGAATGAATCAGACAAGAGGAAGGTTAGAAGCCAGGGGGGCTAAAAGCCCCTAAAAGTTTAAAGCGATCCTGCCAAATGGTTGATTGGCTCCAGTGAGGTTAGTTCTAATCAATTATTAATCAATACTTTAATATTTTACGAGTTTGCTCAATCACAGAGAAATGAAAGCATTTCGTGATTTTTTTTCTCTTACATACAACTTCCAAAAAGGGAAAAAAAAAAAAAACCTAAACCAAATGTAGATATAGTAGTGTCAGTTTTCAATATCCTCATTTCCTGTCGTTTCTGTCTTTGGATTTCTTTTGTTTCCTCACCCCATCCGATGATGAGAGCCTCGGTACGTGCTGAGAAGACATGTGTGAATAGATGGTTTATGTTTTCCTAAGTTTCAAACATCCACCTTTGTTTTACGTGCATCCTGAGCTGCTCCTAGCTTACTAATTGGAATGCTTGGTTCACAGTTGGTAAAACTGTTTTGGAAGGATTAGGAGGTGTGGCCTTTTTGGAGAAGGCGTGTTAGTGTTTTAATGCCTCCTCCTCCTCCTCCTCCTCCTCCTCCTCCTCCTCCTCCTCCTCCTCCTCCTCTTCTCCTCATGCAGACTATAAGCTCACAGCTAGCATCATGCCTCTCTCCCTGCCACCACGCTCCCTGCCATGATGGTCATAGACTCATCCTCTAAAACTGTAATCCCTGATAAGTTCCTTTTTTCTTCATGTTACCTCCATTGGTCACATGTCTCTTCACAGCAACAGAAGGGTAACTATGACACAGTCTGTCTTCAGAGCCCCTGGCCATCTCCTCCTTGGCCTGCCCCTGTCTGTTCTCCATAAACCTGGTCCCCTCACTCCTCTTTTACTCCACAAGTTCAGTCTTCAGGATCAATAACCTAGAACCTGAGTAAAAGATAGGGAGAGCTGAAGTCGAGAGCACATGTTACAGAAAGAGTGACCTCACATCTTATTCTCTGAGCAAGTCTCCATTTGGAGGTTTGTTTTTTGTGTTTTGTTTTGTTTTGTTTTGTTTTGTTTTGTTTTTTGAGACAGGGTTTCTCTGTGTAGCCCCGGCTGTCCTGGAACTCACTCTGTAGACCAGGCTGGCCTTGAACTCAGAAATCTGCCTCCTGAGTGCTGGGATTAAAGGCATGCGCCACCATGGCTGGCTCCATTTGGAGTCTTATGTCTCTTAACACCCATCCACTTATCCATCCATCCACCCACCCATTCACCCACCCACCCTCCCATCCATCTGTCCATCCACCCACCCACCCATCCATCCATTCACACATACATACATCTGTTCATCCATCCATCCATCCATCTATCCATCCATCCATCCAGGATCTATCTACTCACCCACCTGCTCTGTACACCATCTGTACATCTACCCAGTCATCTGCTTACTCACCTACTCATTTACCTAGTCACCCACTCATCCATTATCTACCCGCCTTTCCACCACTGACCCATCTATCCACCAACTATCCATTTACCCACCACTTATCCACACATTTATCCACATATTCATGCATCCATTGACCTACGTACATACTCACCCGCCATCTATCCATTTACCCATCCATTAACCCATCCATACACCCATCTACCCATCCATCCATCTACTCATCCATTCATCTACCTATCTACCCATACACTCACCTACCCATCCATCTATCCATCTATCCATCTACCCATCTACCCATCTACTCATCCATCCATCTGTCTTCCCATTGGCCTGGCTACCTATACACCTGCTTATCACCTATCCACCCATCATCCCACTATTAACTTCTATCTGTCTCAGGGTTTTACTGCTGTGAACAGACACCACGACAAAGGCAACTCTTATAAAGGACAACATTTAATTGGGACTGGCTCATTGGTTCTGAGATTCTGTCCATAATCACACTGTGAAGCATGGCAACATCCAGGAAGGCATGGTGCTGGAGAAGCTGAGAGTTCTATATCTTGTTCAGAAGGCAAACAGGAGAAGACTGGCTCCCATGAGGCTAGGAGGAGGGTCTCAAAGCCCCTGCTCACAGTGACACACTTCCTTCAACACACCTCCTAATAGTGTCACTCCCTGGGCCAAGCAAATACAAACCACCACACTGCCCATCCACCAGTCATCCACCCACCACACATGGACCCATCCACCTCTACCTACCATCCATCCATCCATCCATCCATCCATCCATCTAGACATTGACCCAGATATACACCATTCATCTATCCATCAATTCATCCAACCGGGTATCCATCTCCCAATGCCCACCTATCTATCACCCATCTACCCACTCATTCCCATCTCCCTGACTGAGGAATTAGTCTTCAGTCTCTCAGAGACCCCAGCTGGAATAATAAGCTTACCATAGTTGGGAGTTTCCGTACAGAGTTTGTCATACGCCATTAGCTTGGTGTAGCTTTTTGTAGAGTTCATCCTGTTGTCCTGAACTTCGCTTTTGGTCCTTTTTATATTTATTTATTTATTTATTTATTTATTTATTTATTTATTTATTTTGGCATTGCCCCTAGACTTGTTTATGGATCTTTTTTTTCCCACTTCTTGACCCCCCCCTCCCCCCCAGACAGGGTTTCTCTGTGTAACCCTGGCTGTCCTGGAACTCACTTTGTAGACCAGGCTGGCCTCAAGCTCAGAAATCCGACTGCCTCTGCCTCCCGAGTGCTGGGATTAAAGGCGGCTTCCCTTGGTTTTTCTTGACACCTCAGGACCACCTACCCAGGGTAGCACCACCCACAATGGGCTGGCCCCTCCCACATCGACTACAGGTCAAACAGGTGGGGGCCTTTTCTCAGTAGTTTCCCTCCTCTCAACAGACTAGCTTGTGTCAAGCACAGGGAGTCAAGACTTTGTGACATTTCCATAAATTATTCAAGATCACCCGGCTTGTTTAGCTCATACTTCCTAATTAATGCAGACCTTCAAGATTGTTTTCTGTTTGCAAAGTTTCCTGAAATGGGCCAGCGTTTTAAATTCCAATCCCCCCACCCCCACCCCCGCCTCCCAACCCAGATTCTCTCTGTCCTCCGGGGTTCCCAAGCCCCCGGCTTCCGCTCATGGTGAAAGTCTTACCACACAGCAGGCACATAGGAATCAGCTTTTGACTTTTCTGAACTCCAACTCTCACCAGCCGAGAGCATTTTGTAATTGATTTGCCGCCATACAATTCACAGGTGACTAACATGCCCCAGAGCTCCTTAGCCGATCCTGGCCACGCACTCCACTGCCTCTGTGTGCGCTGTCTGCTGTGCGCGTCACTGCGTGTGGGCGGATGTGAGGCAGGAGCCTCAACACCCCACACAATAGCTGAGCTGGCCCTCAGTCTTTCCTCCCTATCTTGGGTTCGATAACAGGGTTTGCCTTAGCTCCTCAGTCAGGGGATCTGTGTATCCTAAAGATGGTCCCTGAAATATTTATTAAGAAGAAGATCTATTTTTAACTGGGGCTGATTTCAGTTCTATTATTCATACAGCCTTGCAGGGCAGACCTCATGCTTCTGTGCAGAGAGAGAGAGAGAGAGAGAGAGAGAGAGAGAGAGAGCAATCTACAGCCAGAACCTGGGGCGAGCCGGGGGAGGGCAAGGGGTCTGGGGGCTGCGGGTGAGGGACAGCAGCTTCATGTCACCGACAGGATCTCCCAAAGGTCCTTGGTCAGCTCACTCTGCTCCCATTTTTAACACAGACTCACCTGCATCCCCTTCCAGCCCTGTGGAGGCTCCCTCTCTCAGAAAGATGGAACTGGATGGCCTAAGAGGCCTCAGTCTATGTAGAGCAGGGAGAGCCATCTCTATTAGGAGCACCTGCTTCCCTGGCCGGCTTCTGCTGACAAGGTCTTGAAGAACAAGCTGGGATCTGTCAGAACCATAACAAACACACACCTCCTTACCCATCGAGACAGGGAAGACAGCTGGGGAAGGTGCCAGAGGGATGACCCGCTAAGGGACAAGGTTTGGAACCCTAGCTTCCTTCACGCCTGAAATGTCTGCGTACAAATCTAATGAGCATCTGTTCCCCTGGAACCAGAAGGAGGCCCCTGCACGGACTGAGCTGAGCAAGGAACATGCTGGGGTCAGGCCGATGATGAAGGATCCTGTGCCCTGCACCCTCAAACATATCAGGGACCTAGGGCAGGGCCCTAGTTCTGGCTGAAAATGGGAGACCCCCCCCCATAGCTTGTGCCTCCCAGACACTCCTGAACTGAAGAGAGTATTCTGCCTGTACTCCTTGCCTTTCTGCCCTGTTGGCCAGAGGGCAGGGAATGGGCAGGCACACGGTCTCATCTGGTGCTGGAGGCACCTGTAAGTTCTTCCCTGCTGGAGCCTCTGCATCTTGCATTGGCAGCCTGCAAACGAAGAGTTCATCGCCAGAGATCCCGTTCCTCCTCCCTCCCTCATACTAGGGACACGGCGTCCAGTCAGTGCTCACACAGGCTCTAACTTAACTTCTCTGTGCCAGCTTGACCTTGCTGAGTGAAACCTGGGTGGTTGACAAGGTTGGAAGATCTGGAGGTCTCAGACCATCCGGCGCACACTCAGGCTAGGAAGATGGGTACTGGAACATGTAGGTCAGCCCGAAGGTGTGTGTAAAACCCAATTATGCACCGCTGTGAAGAGAGCTGAGAGTCTTCTGGCTTCAGGGAAGGTGACTGGGTCAGAGTGGCTGGCTGGCTCTGTTCACCCTGACCTGTCTTCTGGCTCTTGTGGCCCGGAGCCTCAGATAGACTCCAATTGGACAGCGGGCAGCAGGAGAAGGTACAGAACCTTCCTGCGTAGCACAGATAGAGACAAGGAAGGGGATACATTCGCCTTGCACGGAGATCTCCTGTGCTTCCACATCTCTGCCTCTCCCTGCTCTCTTTCGGCAGAACACACAGCCGGAGCAAACCTACAGACAGGGGGTATGGTCCCCATGGTCCTAAGTATAACACTCCCCTAAAGAGCCCTCCTCCATGGCTCCTCGCCTCCCTTCACAGCTCCTCACGCCTTCCTGCAGACTCCTGACTGAATTGGCCTCTCTCCGCCTCTGCAGCTTCCTGTGGGTGCTTCCAGATCGCTGTCCTGCCTGCCTTTCCGGAAGCTCACAGGTTCCCTGTAGCCTCCTGGGCCATGCCCAAAGCACATCACCCTATTGAGAGCTACAGAGTCACAGCCGAGGGTCTTCAGTGAATGCCTGCGCAGTTTCAGATGCTCATAATGAGGTGCCTCTCCGCCATCCCTGCTACTGCAGAGCAGAAGATATTCCTCCTGGATCGATGTTACACTCCCCGTACCCCACTGAGATTTGTGTTTCATTCCCAACTTTGCCCTAGGGTGAGGTTTGACTCCCAGGTCCTGCATGGGCACCTGAACTTGGGTAGGAGCAATCCTCTGCACATGGGGACCCCACTGCTGACAGGGGACAATCCTGACAGGACCCAGATGAGGCCTTGGGTGTTGGTGGCTCTGAGAGCAGATCCCAGGATTGGCACCGCCACCTTATTCACAGGGACTGAGTAATGAAGTCTTCAGCAGTTCGCTCTAAAGGATACCACCTCTCCTCGGCCCTGGGATTTACCATGGATGTCCTATCTGCATGCCTGTGCCTGGCAGAGCCTGAAGGAAAGAGGCTGTGAGGCACAGCACTTGGCAGTCACCTCACCTCTTAACTTCCTCCCTCGGTCTGTGTTATATCCCAGGGGTCAGCCACCCCACTCGGCCCCTGGCCCCAGCTGCAGAGCACAGAGGCACCTGGCCTAAAGATGGAGATTCCCTTCCCTCCCCACCTTGGCTGAGGGCCACCTTGCAGTGTGCCAAGGTGCTGGGGCGAAAACGCTGCGCGAAGCCTCCGGATGGCCAAGTTATTGCCTTTATTTATGTCCCTCTGTGGAGAGGCTTGAGGCTCCCCGGCAGCAAAACACTTCAGAAACAATCGAAAGCAGTCAGGGTCTTGACCACAGGAATCCTGGAAGCTGGAGACTCAAGAGCTTCCACTTAGCTCTGTGGAGACACCTCTGAGAGGGCAGGAAGGCAGCTGGGGGCTTTAGGGGGCTGTGAGGACTGAATAGGTGGTATAAGCCTCAAACTGCTGCGTGCTGTGGCCGAGGTACCATGTGGGCATTGTGGATGGGCCAATCAAGTCAGGCTGAGAGTCCATCTAGTGTAACGGTGGACTGGGCTTCCGCCTGTCCTGTGCTCACTGACATTCAGACATGAGAGGGCACATGGACTCACAGCAGAGAATCTGTCAGGACCCAAACCAAGGCCTGGGAGAGGGCACAATGCCCTCTTAGCCTTCTGCTTTGTTTTAAAGACAGGGTTCACTGGATAACTCTGGCTGCCTGGAACTTGCTACGTAGACCCTGCTGGCCTTAAATTCACACACAAAGATACATCCACCTGCCTCTGCCTCCCAAGTGCTGAGATTAAAAGATGCACTACTACACGTAGACGTCAGGCACCCGGGGAGGAGTCCTTGTACTTTTCACACACCATACAAACAATCCTGTGACATTTCCTTTGCCTGTTTTTCCAGCTGTGATATGCAAGACGGTAATAGCTCAAATGGCTTCCTCTACCAGGCCATTGAAGCTGGCAGAACAAAAGCCACCTGGGGCTGGCTCGCACAGACAGGACTTTGTCAGAACGGCATCTGTGACCTGGAAGAGCAAATAGAAGCTGGGAACCAGCAGGAGCTATGTCCAGGGTCCTTATTTGTTCGGACTCTGGTTGCCACAGCCTGACACGAAAACCTGAGACCAGCTGCCCATAATGACAAGATCACCTTCTCGTTCTCTCCTAGGTCATGTAGTCAGTGGGTGACTCCTTAGTGACCCAATAGCCATGTCACAAGGAAAAGAGAAAGCCACCTAGAAGATGTCCAGAGACACCTGTATTGCAGTGACATCCAAAGCCATGGAAGAACTAAAGACTGAATTAACCACAGAGATGATTTGACCAGTTACATCATGGGTCCCCCACAAAACCCTAAATAATGGGTTTGGGGATTTGGGGTTGGTAGCTCCTTCAGGATACAAGGAGAACACAGGAGCTGGGTGCCCTCCGAGCAACAACCTTTGCAACCAACCACAGTGATTACTAGCCCAGCATTTTCTGGAGCCCTTAGAGCCATTCATTAAGACTTGTCAAAGTTGAGTGGGGGTTCTGGGACCTACGATTGATAGTCTGATCAGACACACGTGTGATAACTGTGAACTTGAACTCGTGTCTGATGTGAGAGTTTGTCTTATCGAGGCATAGGAGCCTGGAGCTTTGGGGCCTATAGTGACTCCAGGGAGTCCGTTTCAGAACTGAGGCAGACTACTATACTGGATGCTCAGCTGGTCTCTTAAGAGTTGGAGTCCTAGCCAGGCGGTGGTGGTGCATGCCTTTAATCTCAGCACTCAGGAGGCAGAGGCATGCAGATTTCTGAGTTCAAGGCCAGCCTGGTCTACAAAGTGAGTTCCAGGACAGCCAGGGCTATACAGAAAAACCCTGTCTCGAAAAACAAAACAAAACAAAAAAATAATAATAATAAAATAAAAAAAGAGTTGGAGACCTGACCACGTAAGGGAGATCCACCTGCTTGCCTTCAGAGTGTCAGAACACTTTCTAAGCAGCAGTGGGCACTTGCAGTGGGCACTTCTCTGCGTCCCCATGACAGCTCAGCCCTTTCAGATAGCGTTCAGAAATCGGAACTGAGTATTGACTGTGCATACACTCAGAAAAGCTGGGCAGGAGAGAGTCTGGCTCCAGGAGCCAGGAGACTCAGATGGGAGGAGGCCGAGATCCAGGATAAACTCCCGAACCCCAGTGCAGTCTCGGCATTTGCATCTGGGCAAAGCCATTAGACTGTGTGGACCAGCAAGTCTGCTTTATAGTATATATCATGAAGAAGCAAACGATGGCCATTAGCCTCTGCAGTCACAGCCATGGCTGGCCTGCGCACAAGAGGATTTGTACTATGGCAAGGGCTTGTGCTATGTGGCTGTCCAGCACAGTCCCTGAAGCAGTGAGCATTTTAGACCTGGGTGGAAGAATGGAGGATCCTGGGGGCTGGGAAGACGGAAATGTTCCAGAGGTGAACGAAGGTGGTGGTTGCACAGCAATGGAACTGGACTTGCTCTCCCTGACAGTGAACTTAAAAATGAAGGAGGCAGCTAATATAGAGTTTAAGTTACAAGAGAGACAGACAGACAGACAGACTGACTGACTAAAAAAAAAAAATAGCCACATTGTAAGACCCTGCCTCAAAAACAAAACAAAACCAGAGGTGCTAGTGTGCAATGACCCCACAGTGCAGCCGCTCTGAGCATCCTCTTCCTTCTTGTGCTTTCCCAGCCACGGAGGAGCCTGTGAAGCCTGGGACGGCTGTTGGTTGCTTGTCTGCCTGAGAACCCTAGGCTGTGAGAGAGCACCTTGGCTGAATGAAGACAGAAGACCTTCTAGTCCGACTCCGCTTGGCTCCCAGACTGTTGAAACAATGGTCTCCAAGAAGTTTTGGCTGGGAAAGGGAGAGGAAGATCCTGTCACTTGAAAGTGATTCTTAGCTGGGCGTGGTGGTGCACGCCTTTAGTCCCAGCACTCGGGAGGCAGAGGCAGGCAGATTTCTGTGTTTGAAGCCAGCCTGGTCTACAGAGTGAGTTCCGGGAAAGCCAGGGCTACACAGAGAAATCCTGTCTTGAAAAACCAAAGGAAAAAAAAAGTGATTTTTTTTTCTTACAGTTCTGACAACTTGTCAGACAACTTTGCAAGAGACCACGATCATTAGTGATGGGCGGGGCCACACCTGGACCAAGACTTCTCAGCTCTACAAATCTCCTTCCTGCCTTCTATTCAAACCTAAGCCTCGTGTCCAAAACCCACTGGTGGATTTGGGCAGGGAGCACTGGAGCACAGCTGAACTCTTTGTTCCTCTTCCCGACGTGGACACAGTGAACAAATCCCTCTGCATTTCATGTTGCTTGACTCTTTCATTGGCCTTTTGAGGATGAGAATCGAAACCGAACTCATCAGGGCTGCCGGAACCCAGGCAGTGACCAAACCCCTCAGAGGTGGGAACAACCAAGTCAGCTGTGTTTACTTCTGTCCACCAGCAGCATTCTAAGCACTGTGTGGGTTTGTCTGAGGACGCAGGGCAGGTGAGCAGGGTGGGCCCCAGCCTGGGAGATACGCACAGTGCAGAGCTGGAGCACAAGGAGAAGCTGACACCCATGCCTGCTGCACCCACGGCCCCAGAGCCATGGTTCCTCCTCAGGAGAGCATGCCCATGCCTAAGTGTGCTATCTCACCAGGAGTCATCCACAAGGACCAATTCCTTTATTACTGAGATGTAGCTCTCACATCTAGAAGGATCCACTGGCCTGGCACATGCTCACTCCCTAGTAGCCCAGCTTCACCTGTGAGTCCAAGGGCTCCACTCCCTCATCCCCCTCACCTCCCCCCACATCATCCCCACTCACAGAATGTTCTAAGAACACAGACAAAACCAGTGTACCTTGTCCTGTTAACTAGGAAGGAGTAGAGGACTTGTGGACAGAAGCCAAGACACCCCCCTGCCACCCCATCAGGGCTACACCCCACCCCCTCTGTGTTTCCTCCCATGCCTTACCCAATCCTAGCCCTCTGGTGTCTGGCGTCTGCTCAGGCTGAGACTGTGGGCAGGGAGCATGTACCAAGGCCAGGGTTGCCTGTGTCCCTGCCTTGGGGCCTGGCTGTGTGTTATGTGACAAGAGACAGGAGTACAAGTGCCAATAAGAGGCTTTGTGTGGGACAGTGAGGGAAGGGGGTGGGGGTGGGGGGAAGGAAAGTGAGGGGAGGGGAGGGCCCTCACACAGTGGCCTCCAAAGGTGGGCGCAGCTGAGGGCGGGTGGGCTGCTAACCGCTTCAGCAGCAGATCAATTCTGCAAAGCAATTTGTCCTCTCCCCAGCCGGCCCCAGGAGGCTTAACTTAATCACTCTGGAACAATATCAGAAGATGGCTGGGATGTACAAATCCCAGCTCCCCTGAAAGGAAACAATTGACTGGACAGGAGAGTCCCCAGGGCAGAGCCCAGACAGCTTCATTAAGTCCCCAAGTGTCCCCCTACGCTCGCCCCTCCCACCTTTACCTCCATTCCCCACCCCCAGAACCTGAGTGGTCACGTGACTCCCCTTCCCTCACTGGAAGAGAGAACAGAGCCAAGCAGAGTGGGGGTGGGGGGGCTCTCTGGGCTGCCATCAGGGGAGGGCGTGAGGTTGCATGGAGACAGGCCCACCTTACAGCCTCTGAATAGCTTGCTGTGGTTCTCCAGATACCAGCGTTTTCCAGCGGGGGGGGGGGGGGGGGTCTCCTGCTCTCCTCTGTTATCCATGCCTAACTATGGCCACACCTGGGTGATGGTGATCATGGGCTGAGCTACCACTGACTTTGGTGGGGTGCCCTGAACTCAGAGACAAAGAACCTTTCAGAGGCAGGCTCACAGCCAGGGTAGGGGGCAGGGGGCAGGGAACAAGGCTGAGGCTCTGTCCTTAGTTCTGTAGGGTCACAGAGGACACAATCTCCAAGCGTGGGGGGGGCGGGGGAAGCCATCCCTGCTACTTGGTCCTCCTCAGAGCCTGGGTTCCCGGGAGCAGCCCTCTTGTGAAAGAAAGAAAAAAAAAAATAGAAAAAACTGTGAAGAAATATTTTCTATGAATGGTCTGATCGCCCTGCCTGCAGCAGGCAGCAGCAGGCAGCAAGCAGCAGACTTGCCAATGAGATGGGGGTAGCCCCTCCTGCCAGCCAGGAAGGCCCCCTCCCCTGGGGCATGGGATTCCTCTCTCCTAGACCTACTCGCCCCATCCGAAAAGCTGTCCCTCCCTTTATCTCCCCCCTCCCATCCTTTTAAGGCGAACACTGTAGATTTAAACCACAAATTAAATTTTTAATGAAACCACACAAGAGTAGTGCCTGGTGTGGTGCAATATTGATGAGGCTGCAGTGTCCGGCCCGCAGGAGCTCACCCTGGAAAGCTTTTTAGGATGTTATGCAATATGGAGCCAAATTAATTATTGGCATCAAAGGCTCTGCGCCTCTGTAGAGCTGCCGGGCCAGTGGGTGTAAAACAGGCACCTTTCATTGTTGTCCGTTCCAATGGCAGTCACAGGAAGAAGGCAATGACTTCATAGAAGCAAATACGAGATCTGTGCGATGCCCAGGGCGTAGGGGTAAGAGAGGGCTGGGAGGGATCAAGGAGGCAGGAGAGAAAAAGAGATAATATGTATGCAGAGAGGCAAAATGATAAAGGGAGAGATGTGTACTTAGGGGGGGAGGGCAAGAATGAGAGGGAGAGAGAGAGGAAGAGAGAGAGAGCCAGCACAGATGAGTATTTAAGACTCCTCACAGACACTGCAGTAAAATGCAGCATTTCCCACCAGCCATGTGCTTGGCTCCTGTCTCCCCCCTGCACTCCCAAGCACCCTCTCCTCAAAGGGGCCATGGGAGGGATGGGTGGGACCTAATGCTTCCAGCTGGGCATTCTAATGCTCCTCTGACTCTTCCCCAACTGAAGAGATAAAGGTGCACGGTACCCAGAGTCTCGCCATGAGATAGTGAGCCAGGCCTCTGACCTGCTTCCTTAGCTCTCCCCTCAGGTGTTCCCAGGCCACCCAGGAAGACATAGCCTGGAAGGAGAAGCATCATGGCCTCTGCAGATAGGGATCCCGCAAGAGCCTCCCAGGAGATCAGGCAGGCTTGGGTCAGGAGGCATCCAGAACAGAGAGACAGCAGGCTCCTCCTTGTCCACTGTCCCCTGAGCCAGCACCCTGCACTCTGGCATTTCCAACTAAGTCATTATGCCTTTAGCTGACTCCTCTGCCCGGCAGGTGGAGAAAGCACTTTTCAGAGTTAAGAAGTCAAGGCTCCCAAGTTGCGGTGACTTGCTCAAGGCTTTGAGACTAGAGCAAGCACAGTGTAGTATATACAGGCCTCCAGATACAGCCTATATAGTCAGCCCTGAGCCTGTGCCCAGGCCAGCCTCTGTGGGCACCCAAAGCTACTGTTAATTTTCAGCTCCAGAAAAGAAAGCCTGCAGATGTCTGTGAGTTTAAGCCCAGCCTAGTCTACATACTCAGTTCTATTCCAGGCTAGTCAGGGATACATAGTGAGACCTTGTCTTAATAAATAAATAAATAACTTTTTAGAAGGTTAAGTAGCTAGGTTCAAGGGCCTAGGCTTGCCCAAAGGCTTATAAAGGGGAGATGGGGGAGAGCCATGAGCTAAATGTTGATCATCCTTGTAATTTAGAGTGAGGTCCTAGTTTTCTAGATGGCATAATCTTGGATACTCTTCACCTTGATTCCTGATCATCACCCCACCCAGTGATAATCAGGGCTCCTGCCTAGTACTGACACAAGCCATTCCAGGTCTTCCTTAGCCTCCACGGGGTCATAGCATGGTCTGAACCTCTGCATATGATCTACAGTGAAGCTCTGCTGACCACTGAATCTGAACTCTCAGCACCTGCTCACCCACCCTGGCTATCCCCAAGCACCTGACAGCCTTAACGTCTTTTCAGGTGCCTGAACAGTTCTTCCTCCCACTTTAGAACTGCACTTAAGTGTTGCCTCTGCAGGGACCTAGCCTGGATCAGCAGCTGCTGCGTGTTCACCAGATGACCCCTCTTTGTCTGGGTTTGCCAGGGCAGGCCTGAGGCTGGTGGGGGCTTGGTTGAAGAGGAATGTGGGCTGGTGATGGATGAGATCTGGGAGAGTAGGGATGGAGGGAGCTGTCAAGGTAAGCGGGCCATAGACATCCTGGGACAGTTAGAGCTCACCGCTGTGGAATTTTCCATGACCATGTGGAACTTTTCAGTCCCCAGGGGTTTGCTGAGGCAGGAGGGACACGGTTCTCCAAGCCATTGGTCACTGGCATGGACACCCTGTCCCCTGAGCACACTTTCAGGAGGGTGTGAGTCCATCTAGAATATGTACCTGCAGCTAAGGTCAGAGAATCAGAACTTGGGAGCTCCAACCTTCCTTTTGAGGAGAACGGCAAGGCCCCCTGAGCCTCTGAAGTTCCTTACACTCCAAAGTTCCCTCTCATTCAGCCCACTTCCTCCTTGAGGTAGCAGGGCAGCAGTGGCAGGCCCACCCTGCAGCACCTGACGTGACCAGCACTATTCTATGTCCACTCAGTGGACAGCACTTGGTGACTATCCATGGTAAGAATAGACACAGTGGGCTAGGGCCGGGGGTGTCTCACTATTGCTACAGAATGGCAAGAGAGGATTAAGGAGGGACCTGGAGAAAGTGGGTGGGGTGGCTGAAGCTGGCTCATTACCAGGCATCTATAGGTTCTTACTGTGGTGTTGTTTCCAGTCAGTGTGGGGAAATAGAAGTTGCCCCTCAGGAAACGACTTGAGGATGCAGAGACACCACCAATCAGGATCTCACTTCCTTGTCTCTCTAGCCCCTTCCAGATGTTTAAGCAGTTTCATGTCTTCTGTTTTCTTCCTTCCATGCAGGAAGTTTGAGGAGGACCCTGCTCCTATCCCAGGAGCCCCTCTCCACCGCCATGAGCTCCAGGAGAGATAGTGGTGAGAGACCCTCAGGGCCAGAGAGATCTAGATGTTGAATCAGCAGGAGGTGCAGAGAAGTGGGTGCTGACCCTCTCTCTGTTCCTGGCCCGCTTCCTACCTGGTGTTGTGACCCTTCCTGGCCTAGCCCCGTTGAGCCAACAACACCCCATCCTGTGGTAACTACACTCACCCACCTGACTGGTGCTCGCCACCGTGTGCCTAGCATTCCACTGAGTGCCTCTCCACCTCAGTGTGATTCATATCCTACCTGGAGCCGAGCTAAAGCTCTGCCTCCAACTGCTCCAACTTGCTGCAAGCTTCACTGTGAACCTGAGTATACCTATCACGTCATCTCTTCACCTTTTTTACCAGAATAGAGGCTGGCAAAGAGCCAAAGAACTTCCTCTAGTACCCTACAAAATCACAATTTAGGGAACGCTAAGTCATTGGAACCCAGCTTCGGACCATCCAAATGCTGCCTTATAGACATCCTCTGATGATTACAGGCACCGGATGCTCATGTCTTAAGAAAAGTACTCCAAAGAGAAACTTAAAACCGAGAAAATTCTATCCATCAATTACAACAAAAAATAGCCAGAAACCTCGCTCTGTCTCCAGGGTTCAGAAGAGTTCCTGGCACGCAGCAGGCCCCTGAAGACTACTCATCCGGTAAGTGGCTGAACGAGCCTGCTCTGAAGGCCAGGTCCTGATTTCCTGGAATGTGTTCCTTCTGCACATTTACTAGACTGCCTCATTCCAAAATGGGCACAACACCAGAGGCCCACCGGCTGGGCTATCGCCTGGGCTCCTTAAGCAACAGAAAGAGGGACTCACTCCTGCCTGAGGCCCAAGAGTTTATTTGAGCTGTGCCTTTATTCTGACATGTGTCACCCCCCTAGTACAGAGGATAGCCCCAGGGAGGCCTTCAACCTCACCCCAATTACCATACTGTCCCATGTCAACCAAGGGCTACCCTGTCCCCAAGTGAAGAGGCGAGACAGCCACTGCTCCCTGCTAGAAGGAGCCCACGCCTTTCCTCTCCTAGGTATGAGTGATGGTGTTCATACACAGACCTTGTAGCGACTATAGTCCCTCGTACACACCATTTTTATTCCAAAGCACTTTTATGCCTCAACTCATTTTATATTTCATATGCTCTCTCCTGGTGTTTGGCAGATGGTGAAACTGATGTGCTGGCAGGGCCCTGAGACCCTTCACTCCTGCCAGATACCATGAACGGGAAGGAGCATCTTACCTCTAAGACAGAGCTGATGTGGGTTGGGTTCATGTGGCTCACTCTAGGCTGTTCCCATTCACATTTACGAGCTTAATCAGAAGGGCAGGGTGAATGACTCCCAGGAAGCTCCGTACAGACGCCCAGCAGCGTGTCCATTGGCACAGCCCTTATTTCTTTTAATGCAGAGACCAGAGAGCTTTAAAGGTCCTTTGAACGTTGGACTCCTTCCCAGTGTTTTCTTCAATGCCACCATCTTCCAGGGTGGCCTCTCCCTCCTGACTTGGCTATAC
Organism: Mus musculus; assembly: GCF_000001635.26. Taxonomy (NCBI): domain Eukaryota; kingdom Metazoa; phylum Chordata; class Mammalia; order Rodentia; family Muridae; genus Mus; species Mus musculus. The sequence continues at coordinate 119,554,098 of NC_000077.6, read as the reverse complement.
CTCCATTACAAGGATGCACAGTCAGTCTCATGTCCCTAATTCCCTACGACTGCTGTGGCTCGGTGCAGCTTGGGATGTTGAGACACCACCAAGGAAGGGAAAGACTCTGGGTTAGGACTCATGGTCTTTCTTCCTCCAAACCTGCCCAGCTGATGCCTTCTTTTCCTCTGCTGGCAAGGTCCCCATCATTCCCTCAAAAGGAAGAGAACTGAGGATATCTAAGGTCATTGTCTGTCCTTCTTGACTCAAACCCAAGCCAAAGCCAAATGTCCTGGGCTGTCATTAATTCCCTAAGATGTCCTCAAGTTTGCCTCTTTCTTCCCTGGCCTCTGCTATAACCCTAATTCCTCACCACTCCAGTGGAATCTCATGGTTTCTGCCACCCTCAAGTTTATCCTTCCAGGATTTTAGAGCACCCTGACACAGGACCACCAACGTTCCTTGAAGGAGGACAGGGCACTCACAAGATGATTTCCCGGCTCTCAGCCAAGTTCCCTAGCCAGCTAAAATCTGTCTGACCATTTTTTACCACATCCCCCTAGGGCACCCACCTGTTTTGCATTTCATGATTGACAAACATCCTGCCACACTTGCTTGTATTACTCATGATGCTGAATGTTATCTGTGAGTGTGTGGTCTTGGGATCGAACCCAGGACCTTGTGCATGCCGGGCAAGTGTTCTACCACTGACCTACACCTGTGTTGATCATTCAACCTCTGTGACTCCCACACTCTCCCAGACCTCGCTCTGATCTCACCTGATCAGCAGACCCTATTTTCTCACACTACCCGGACCTGTTCCTGGCTTGGTCAGTTCCAGCCAGTGGGGCTCAGTAAGGAAAGGGTGCTTGTGTCTGTCTGCTGTACTGGATGGATGGTGTGCTCTCAGAGATGGGGGTCGGCGTTTTATTCATCACTGGCCCTGGCACCTTGCCTGCCCTCGACAGATGCTCTGGAAATATTTGCCAAACTGGAAGCAAACATTAGGAATGTTTACACTGTGCTAAATGCCCAAGATCTTGCCTGGCATCTGAAACCTCTGCTTTGAACAGCCAGGCAGCACTGCACCCCCACTTCAAAGGCCTGCTTATTGAGACCAACAAAGAAGATCAGGCCAAGTTCCTACCCCTGATCCTAACACTAGGCTCAGCCCATAGGAAGGGGAAGGGCAGGCTGAGAAACCATGTAGGTCTCTGTTCCTAGCCAGATTGGGCCAGCGGCTGGCTCAAAAGGAGGAAGGACTCAGGTGAAGGTGACCCTTTCTAGGGGGACCCCTGGCAGGGCACAGAGAATGGGGTTTGGGTGGAGTCTTGTCTGTGACTGCTCAGTCCCCACAGCAGCAGGGCCAGCTCCCTTGTATTTTCACATTGAGTGCAAACAGAAAGCAAGGCCAGTGTCTGACAGAAGAGACAAGTGAGGTGCCCTGGATCCCAGAGTACCAGGAAGCCTCTCCCGTCTACACAGTGACTGTGGATATGCTGAGCCTGTCCCCAAAGGCTCCCCTATATGAGTGCCTTCCTCTGCCTGACAGAGACTCTTGACTGGAATGGAAGGGCTGGACAGCTATCCTGTTTCACCAGACTTCCTGTGGTGGGCCTCTGCTCATTTCTTCATCTATGAGAACAATAGCCAAAGCATGCCTTAACCAGCCAGGAGAGGAGATACAGAGGGAAGACTGGAGAAAGGACAGCCAGGGGCTGGCAAGGGTTCAGCAGTTAGGAATGCTTGTTACCAGACCTAAGTATGTGCATGTGTGTGTGCATGTGTGTGTGCATGTGTGTGTGCATGTGTGTGTGTTTATGAATGTGTGTTCACACCCGCATATGTGTGTGTGCACAGGTGCATGTGTGTATGTGCACATACGTGTGTGTATGCTTGAGCATATGTGTGTGTTCATGTGTGTGCATGTGTAGGTGAGTGCGTTGTGTGTGTGTGTTTATGAATGTGTGTTCACACCTGCATATGTGTGTGCGCACAGGTGCAAATGTCTATGTGCACATGCATGTGTGTATGTGTGTGTGCTTGAGCATATGTGTGTGCATGTGTACATGTGTTTCTTGCATGTGTCTTTGTGCATATGTATGTGTACATATGCACACATGGCTACAACTGCCCTGGGGGGGGGGCATGAATGAGATGGTGGGGTTCCTGGACCTGGAGTTATAGGCAGCTGTGAACTACTCACTCGTGAGTTCTAGGACAGCCAGGGCTACACAGAGAAACCCTGTCTCAAAAAAACAAAAAACAAAAAAACAAACAACAACAACAACAAAAAAGTACAACTTCTTGCCACAGACACGCCCATGAAGAGGACAGAGGGCTAGACCTTTTCCAGCACTCCCAGGGAGCAGGTTCCCTACATGCCACATGCCAGTGGGTGAGACTCTGTCAGGAGAGTGACTCTGAGGCACAGGTGGGCTGAGGCTGTGACTCAGAGGCCTGTGAGGCTGGCTGCTGTCAGAGCCTCCCCACCCCTCAGTCCCAAGGGGAAGGAAAAATTTCACAGGTCCTGACTGTGTCTTCAAGGCTCAGCTTCCTATAAGAAGCCGGGCTGCTGTTTGTGGATACTGTTTCTCTAACCTTGTGTGAGGGGTACAGTCACACAGAGAGTGTTAGTGGTGCCAGCACCGGCCTGGAGGAGAAACAGAATACATGCAGTGCCCCAGCAACCGGAGTGCTGAAGAGACTTAGCCCCAAAAGCACAGGAATGGGGAGGGGGGTAAGGAAAACACCAGCACTCTCTCCTCCTATGCAGGGTAGTCCCTACTCAAACAGCATCTATGGCAGACACAGCGTGTCCCCTGAAAGGGTTTGTTGGCACGTGGCCAAGTTGCCCTGTGTCCCAATGGCTAATGAGACTCTGTACTTCTCTCCTTGGGAAGGGACTGAAAGGCTTCCCTCTACCCACTCCCAGGTTCCCCTTGCAGGGCTGGCTTTACTAAAGCACAAAGTGCTTCATGCTAGAGGGTCTCAGAAGCAAGGGTGTGGGGAGGCTGGTGCCCCTGTCAGAGGAAAGGCTGTGGGGAGGCTGGCGCCCGTCTGGCACTGTTTCAGACCCACCTGTCACCTACACATGTCAGCCTCCAGGAAGCTCTGTGCATATGGGGCTGGTCCTGATGGTAATGCCAGATGCCTGCCCTGCTCATAACCATGGCTCTGCTGCAGGGTGGGGCTTGGGTGTACCCGTGTGAGCTCCCACTCTCCAGTGGGTAAAGGCCCTGATGGGCATTGCTGTCCTCAGAGTACTGTGTGACTTCCCTGTGTAGTCTTCCTGAGAACACCCACCCTTTCCACTCTGGCACCAAATATCAGCTTGCAAACAGAATTTACCTCGTACTCACAGGCCTACACCGTGCGAGGACTGCTCCCTCCCCCAGTGTTATGCTGAACCCGGGCCAGCTGACTGTTCAGTCTTCAGCAAGTCTGGTTAACAAAGCCATCATCCAGGCTTAAATTATATAAAATTATAATGAAATAATTATAATAAAAACTAAGTATTCTAAACGCATCATTTCCTCAGTATTTTAGACATCTCTGTTCTGCAGGTATCAATGGGATTTGCATGGGTGTGGTGAAAATGCACTACAGCTCTGTGTGAGACCAAGGCTTCCCAGGCTTAGGTGCTGTGCTGTGTCCACAGACTGAGTATTTACCCCACTCTTCCGCTCAACTTCAGGCTCTGCGATGTGGTGCCCATGTCAGGCACAGAGACATGCCTGCAGTCATATAAGTAGCCAGTGGAGCACCCACCTACCAACTTCCTGGGTTTCCCCTCTGATGGCTTTTCTTTGCCCCAGACCCTCTGGGCTACCAGTCAAAACAATGAGAAGCAGAGCCAACTTTATAATGACCAGGGTAGACTCTCCCTACCTAGGATCCTGAGAACCCTCTGGAATGGATTTAAAGAGGGTAGAGGCCTCTTCCAGTGTGTTTGCTCACATGGGCTGGGCAGTTTAGCAATGGTGGTCGAATGGACTGTATCCTTGACTGTCTTCCCTGCTCCCTGCTCCCTGCTCCCTGCTCCCTGCTCCCTGCTCCCTGCTCCCTGCTCCCTGCTCCCTGCTCCCTGCTCCCTGCTCCCTGCTCCCTGCACCCTGCTCCCTGCTCCAGGCTACACAGATCCCAAAGGTCTTGCCACCTCTGGACCTGAGCGCAGGACCCTTTCTTCCCTTTGAGCCCCGCCCCCTCCCATCATCCTCCGTCAAAAGGTGAGGCACCATCAGCGCCCACATGTGACAGTACCAAAGTCACCTAGGTCTTCTGGATGATAAAAATCGGACCCTTGGGCCGCTCCTGGGGCTCAAGATACACTAAGCGCCCAGCTCCCTCTACACACCTGCGGGGGAAGGGACAGGCTGGTCTCCTGCGCCCACGCACTCTGAGCGGGGATAGCCTCGCCGCAGGGCCAGGCCAGGAACTGCTTCGCGTTAGACGCGTGGGGGGAGGCGCCGCCGGGGCCGAAGCGCTAGGTCTGCGCGGGGTCCCCGCATCCGTCCGCGCTAGGTTGGGAGTTGGGGGCAGACGTCGCCCAGCAGCGCAGCGCCCCGGGTTGGGGGGTAATTCCTAGTTCTGCCGGTGTACGTCCCACGCAGAACGGCGGGAGGCTAGTTCTGAGACCCCAGCGGAACCTAGGGGGCACCCAGATGCGAGACGCTGCGTTCCTGCGTTCTGTACCTGACGGTGGACCCGCCGGAGCGGGAGCCCCGCACTCCCTCTCTGCACCACAGCCGCGTCCTGACTGCGGGGTCCCTCTGGCGCCCGGAAGCGGCGGCCCAGCGACGCTCCTGTCGTGTAGGGGCCACGGCAGCTCGCAGCACGGACTCGGGATGGTTAAATGCCGAGAAGAGAAACACAGGCAGTGGGGCGCCCCTGGGGCTCGGGGCTGGGAGGAGGCGTCGGAGAAGACCTGGATAGTGGCTTCCCTGCCAATCTGGCTTCTACCTTCACCACCGGTGATGCCCACCGGAGAGTGGCATCCTCTGTCCGAAGGCTGCCAGTGGGTCCCGGACTGGCGCCTCACAGTCCGGACCTAGTCTGGTCCATCGCAGACCCGTAAAAGGAGTGAGGCAACCGAATGCTTGACTGGAAGGTCTATGGGGCGAACCCAGCCAGCCTGTAGTTGGGCTTTTCCAGTCATTTAAAACCCGATGTGGGTTCTCCCCGCCTTCGTTTTCTTTTCAACATAATTGGATCTTGGGCGAGTTCCCAGGTCCGATTCTGACTCCGACGTGGGGCTGCAGCCCAGACCCTTGTCCAGAGTCCCCAGAGGCATTGAAACCTGGACTGGAATCCCAGCCGGCAGTGCTGCTATCCAGAAAAAAAGGAGGTATGGGTGTGCAGGTGGCTGGGTAAGGTGTCTGTAGGAAAAGGGTAAAGAGGTGCGAACCCCTGTAGATGCGAAGTCGCTGCCCACCTCTGAAACCCCTCCTCCAAAGTCCAGGGGCGCGAGGAATGGGCTAGACGGGGTTTCAAGTGGACCGGTAAACCCAACGCTCACATACACCTACAAAGGGACACACAGACACGCCCAGAGCGGTAAGGGAAGAAGCTCCCCCAGGGGCCCCTTTTGAGTGGCCAGCCAGCTTCTGGGGCGCCACCTGCCTGGAACTAGGCTGGCTTGGATGGCAGGAAGGGTTTGATCCACAGATCCGAGAAGGCCTTAGCCCTGACGAGTGCATAGTGCGGGCTCTCGTTTCCGGGGGCGGGGGACATTATTAGGTCTACAATCCTCAGGAGTTGGAAGAAGGGGAATACAGTAGGGCGGGGAGCCAGGGCGTGGGGGATCCCCAGACTCAGAGTGCTCCGTGGCTTTCAGCCACAAATGTCCATGAATCATTGTTCGGCCTCGCGACCCCTTTTCTGGACCTCAGCGAGCTGAACGCAGGGGACACCGACGTTGACTATTTAGGAAGAAGAGGGCTGCGAGCGCATGGAGCCCGAACCACACGGGCGCTTAGTGTGGAGCAAGCGAACCGAGCTTGTCTTGTGGCCATTCTTCTTTTCCGAGCCCCGTTGGAGATTAGGGGTATTGGGCAGGTGCCCCACCATCTAATCCAGGCCCACGGCCGATCTCCTTCTTGGCCCTGTATTCTGGTAGTCTTCGGGGAAGCGGCGCGGGCCCAGGCGGGGGCGTGCGTGCGGAGGCGGTGGGAGGGGGCGGTGGCGGATCCGGGAGGGACGAGATGGGGAGGGCCGAGGTAGCTCCAGCCGCGCTCCCGTGCGACCCCCGCGGCGCCGCGGGGCCGGTCCGCACACAATTAAAGCGGGATTCCTCCCCCGCTGACGTCGGCGGCGCCGAGGCCCCTCCCGCGGCTGCATAAAAGGCGCGGGCTCCGCAGCGCAGGCGGCAGTGGGGGCCGAGGAGCGCGGCCGAGAAGACTGTGCGGCGTAGAAGCGCGGTGCTAGAGCGCGGGCCGCCTGCGGAGCGACTGCCCCAGCCAGCCCGATCCCGGTCTCAGCCCGATCCCCACCGGAGCCGAGCGGCCCCGGTGCTCCAAGTGTCCGGAGCCATGCTGGCCGGCCGCGCCGCACGCACCTGTGCGCTGCTCGCCCTCTGCCTCCTGGGCAGTGGGGCCCAAGATTTCGGGCCGACCCGCTTCATCTGCACTTCGGTGCCGGTGGATGCAGACATGTGTGCCGCGTCCGTGGCTGCGGGCGGCGCGGAGGAGCTTCGGAGCAACGTGCTGCAGCTCCGCGAGACCGTGCTGCAGCAGAAGGAGACCATCCTCAGCCAGAAGGAGACCATCAGGGAGCTGACCACCAAGCTTGGCCGCTGCGAGAGCCAGAGCACCCTGGACTCGGGTCCCGGCGAGGCCAGGTCGGGAGGCGGCCGCAAGCAGCCTGGCTCGGGCAAGAACACGATGGGCGACCTGTCCCGGACGCCGGCCGCGGAGACGCTCAGCCAACTCGGGCAAACTTTGCAATCTCTCAAAACCCGACTGGAGAACCTCGAGGTCCGCGTGAGCTGCGGTTTCCCCTCCGTGTTATGCGCCCTTCTGCCCTCGCCCACCCCATCCCGACCCGGTCCGGCACCCCCGTCCCCCCTTCCTTGCCTCTTCGGCGCGCTGATGCCTGACCGGCGCCTCTCGAACCCTGCGGGGCACCGAGGGCTGCCACTCGCTGGAGCTTCCCTCCAGGCCACCCCCGCAATCGCCCCAGGGACCGCGTCGCGGGCCTTCGCGCACGGTCCGGGCTGCACGCCTAACGGTGTGGTTTTCCCCTGCCCTTATGCCCCCGCAGCAGTACAGCCGCCTCAATTCTTCCAGCCAAACCAACAGCCTCAAGGATCTGCTGCAGAGCAAGATCGATGACCTGGAGCGGCAGGTGCTGTCTCGGGTGAACACTCTGGAGGAGGGGAAAGGGGGCCCCAAGAACGACACAGAGGAAAGGGCCAAGATCGAGAGCGCCTTGACCTCCCTACACCAACGGATCAGCGAGCTGGAGAAAGGTAAGGGCTCAGGGGAACGTGCTGCATGCTCTCCAGAGACAGCCTGCCTGGGTCCTGCTCCCTGCCCTGGCCTCTTGTCCCGGCCCCACTCTGTAATCCCTCCCCAGTTAGGGCTTCCTGCCCAGTTCCTAGGCTGGAGATACCTCTCCAGGGACGCAGCAGAGCTTAAGAAGGGATTGTACAGTACAGTCAGGACACTCGCAGGATTTTTTTTAAGTCTGATTTGTTTAATCTCCAGCAACTTTGCACAGTAGCTGTTTGTGGCCCAAGCCTTCCTTAGTAATGAAAGCCTTGCTTTCAGCTGGAATCTGTCACCAACAAAGATCTGGACACTAGCCTTCTGGGGCCATTGGGTATCTTTTCTGCCAATTGCCCAGTAGCCCTGGTGTCCTTTCAGGGTTTAGGGGTCCCTCTCTCTACCTTGAGCCCTCTCAATCGGTTTTTTTTTTTCCAGTGACCCATCTTGCATGCAGCTGCATTTGCCCTGGTCATGAACTCAGGCTGGTCCTTAGCACCTGCCTGGGTGTGCTGATGAGCTGTGCCCTGAAGTCAAAGAAATCAAACAAGGTTGTAAGAGGAGGAGGGGGCAGCCCCACTCAGAGCAGGGCCACGTGACCCTGCTCGGACTGCAAAATGTGCAGGATGGATTTAAACAGTGCCATCTTAAGGCGTGTTATGTAACTGAAAAACATCAAGGGAAAGAGGAACCTTAGAAGGGAGGGGTGGGAGATTCAGGACAGGAAAACACTCCAGAGAGATACTGGAACTGACCCCCCACCTCCCCAGACGACCGAGCCTGAATTAGCAGAGGTCTGCGCTAAGGGTCAGCTCTGCTCCGTTGCTCAGTTGCCTCGAGGGTGGTGTTGTTTCTGTCCTGTCCTGTCCTGTCCTGTTGCTTTCTAGAAGTCACTCTGAATTCGGGGACTAGGTTCCTGTCCGAATTCCTGGGATAGGGGTACAGCCATGAGCTGGCAAGGCAGGTGCATTCCTTGGCTCTAAAAGAGTAATGATGCACTGCTCAATGGGACCTGTTTCCCTGAGAATCAGTCACAGTGGGGGTGGGGGGGCAGGACCAGCCACAGGAAGTGTAGAGGTGGAGGTGAGCGTTAGACTTTCCCAGAGGATGCTGGTTAGCAGTCACGAGGTGACCAGGCCTGGAGCCTCAATTTCCAGGCAGCTCATCAGAGGCTCTGTGGTACCCTCAAAGCATCACCTTGGGGGCCCTGGTTCAAGGAAGGCTGCTGCCCTGCCTTTCAGTAGGTTCCAGGCAGCATCCCTGGGGGAGGCCTGCAACTCCCTCGGAAAGGTCCTTACAGCTGCACACAAAACTGCAGTGTATCCTGGCTTTACTGGAGGGGACAGGCTGTAGGGATGCTTGTCTCTGGTGGAGACTGAGAGAAAAGCCCAGTACAGTCAAGAGGTTCAGAGCACCATCATCTAAATCAGGTCGGCCCCCACGGGGGCAGCTCAGAGGGGAGCTAGCCTGGTTCCTTCTTCTGCAGCCACACCTTCTCAGTCCCTTGGCCAGTGTGCACTGAAGCAGGCCCCATTCTCTCCCCCATGCCTACTTTGCAGCTCACCAGCAGGCTCACAGCCTGTCCTGTGCGCTCCCCCTACCTTAGCCTCCCCAGGGATGGCACCATGTGGCAACAAGAGCTGGCAAGGCCCGGAGTGCAGAGACCTTGGGTCAGCTTTTCTTTGCCAGCTGGCCCTGGGCCCCATCTGCATCACGAGACATGATGGGGACCAGACACGACTTGTACCCCGAGCACTTGGTCAGGGTACAAGATGGCAGGACTCACTTGTCCTCCCTAGGTCAGAAAGACAATCGCCCCGGAGACAAGTTTCAGCTGACATTCCCACTGCGGACCAACTACATGTATGCCAAGGTGAAGAAGAGCCTGCCAGAGATGTATGCCTTCACCGTGTGCATGTGGCTCAAGTCCAGTGCGGCGCCTGGAGTGGGCACACCCTTCTCTTATGCTGTGCCTGGGCAGGCCAACGAACTGGTCCTCATCGAGTGGGGCAACAACCCCATGGAGATACTCATTAATGACAAGGTATTGCCCGTCACAGGGCAAAGCTCACCCAGGATCCTGGGTGTCCTCTGAGCTGCATGCCCACACCGCACCAGGGCTTGTGGGACTGCGGGTCTTCTAGAAACCTGGGGTGTGGGGTGCTCATTGGGGCTGTGGTTCTGAGAAAAATGTCTGCCCGGCGAGACTGGGGGAGGTGGAAGCTGTATCAGCTCGGAAATGGGGAGGGACATCTCCACCTGCCCTCATAATAAGAACAGGGAGAGCTGGAACATTCCAGAAAGAGGCCTTAGCCGGCGGAGGGGAGGGAGGGAGGGAGAGAGAGAGGGAGGGCGGGCGGGCAGAGGACCGTCCTGGGGATGTTCTAGTCCATTCTCCTTGTTTCTTGGCTCCTCCTCCACTGGTTGCTTGGCTGGCTTGGGCTCTCCATTTTGGTGACTATAGACACCCTAGAGTATGAAATGCTTCTAGAGACACTCCAGTGGTCTAGACCTAACTCAGTTTGCCCCTCCCTGGGAGAGGCCAGCTCCCTCTCACCCAGGAGAGGATAGTTCTCTCTCAGTTGAGCTTAGCTCCACGCTGCTTTCCGGGTTAGCGGAATTAGCTGCCAGATCTTAGCCCCCTCCTCTGGCCTCACCAGTAAACACAGAGTAGCTCAGCCCCCGCTAGATGCGGATCGGAGGCTCTTGTTTTTAACGCTGCACACTAGAATGTGTTGTACTTTCCCTGGTCCTGTGGGATCTGCTGGTCATGTGTCCCCTGCCTAGGGTGCATGAGGGTATGCAATGCTGCTTCAGGTCAGCCTGAGCCATTTTTTATAGCTCCACTCAGGTTCTCTGCAGGGGTTGGCTGCAGGCAGTGTAGGCCAGAGGACCTAGCCATCAGGGGTAGAAAGCTGGAAAAGATGAGAGAGACCCAGTGGGGAGGCCTGAGGCTGCAGTAAACTTCACCACCAGGGACACACACTCTGTCAGAGGCTCATGTTTTTCAGGAGAGGGAGGTAGTGTGTACACATGGGTCTTGAGGGCTCCTTGGCCAAGCTGCTGCCTTCCAGTGTGGATGCCATGGTTCAGTCATGGGTGGGGCTGGAAGATGCTAAGGACATCTGAGGGGGCAGTGCTGTGAAAGTTCAATACTAGCCCAACAGGAGTTGTGAAACTGAGTGAGGGGCATGGTGGCAGAACTTAAGCATGTCCTCAGCTCTGGGTAGCACCAGGCTACAGTGTCCATACTGTGTGTCCTCCTCCTTCCCAGGTGGCCAAGCTGCCGTTTGTAATCAACGATGGCAAATGGCATCACATCTGTGTCACCTGGACCACCCGGGATGGGGTCTGGGAGGCCTATCAGGATGGCACCCAGGGTGGCAATGGAGAGAACTTGGCACCCTATCACCCCATCAAACCACAGGGCGTGCTGGTGCTGGGTCAGGAACAGGTACTGGCCTGGGCAGAGGGCGAGGGAGGGAGTATGTGTGTGTCCATGGGTGTGTGCCGGGAACAAGTCACATCATAGTTCAGCAAGCTCCATGGGAGTGGGCCCAGGTCCCAGCACTCTTGGGAAACTGCAGCAGGCCTCTCTTTGGCACGGGAAGCCCAGTTCCACTTTTAGCAATGAATAATTTAGTTCCTGTGAAATGGTTCATCTCCCACTGGGCACGGACTGGGAGGGAGATGAGGGGACAGGAAGTCATCTTCCATTCCTGTTGAGCCATCTTGTCTTCCAGCAGATAGGGTGTTTGAGAGGGGTCGGAGACACTGTGGCCTTGGCTGCTGATGGCTCTCAACAACCTCTTTCTCGTTATTGCCCTGGGGATTGGGTGGTATCTCAAGACCCCTGGAGGGGTAGCTTTGCTAGGCTTCTCTGTCACCCAGCCAACCCCTTCTCTCTCTCTCTCTCTCTCTTCCCCCACTCTTCTCCAAAGGACACTCTAGGTGGAGGGTTTGATGCCACCCAAGCATTTGTGGGTGAGCTAGCCCATTTCAACATCTGGGACCGCAAGCTGACCCCCGGGGAGGTGTACAACCTGGCCACCTGCAGCAGCAAGGCTCTCTCTGGCAATGTCATCGCCTGGGCTGAGTCCCAGATCGAGATCTTTGGTGGAGCCACCAAGTGGACATTCGAGGCTTGTCGCCAGATCAACTGAAGGCTTCAGGCTAGGGCTGAGCCCCCAGCCCCAGCGCCTGCCCACCCTGCTTGTGCGGTGACCCATCGTCTCTCTTCTCCCCTCCCCCCAGGAATGACTCAAGGCCATGGCCCCTGCACACGCACACGCACACAGCCTGGTTGTCCTCCTTGTGCACTTGAAGCAGTCCCGGCTCTTCTCTGGCCCCCAAGGACACCCCCTTCTCTCTAGGGGCCCCACTATATCCTGGGCATACCTAGCTAAAGCAGGCAGCATCAGCTTTGACAATGCAGAATTTCGTGAGAAAGAGAGAGAGAGAGAGACAGAGAGAGAGAGACAGAGAGAGAGAGCGCGAGTGTGTGTGTAGGGAGGCTTTCTTCTAGAATGAGTTAGTTTGTTCCCTTCTTTCTGTGTGATTGTTGTAAGTTTCCTGATGGGTCGGCTGCCTGTGTGCCTCAGGGCTGGTGCGGCTTCCTGGACCACCCATTTGTCCTTGTTTGCAGACCTCTTTGGGAGTGATGTAGGTCTCTGTTGACATAAGTCAACAATGGTTTGTCAAGGTTGGGGGGGTGCTTTCCACAGGAATATTTGGGGGGGATGATAAGTGGAGTCTCTGAAATTCAAAGGCTGGTTGTCCAGGGATGGCACCACCTACCAATCAGCCCCTTCCCACGTCCCCATCAGGCTGTCTGCTGTCTACATCTGAGGGTGGCATGGGCTGAGCCCCTCAGCAGCTCTACCCCAGGACTGCTCCTCACCTCACCCTTGGCCTTCCTGCCTCCTTGTATCTTATCAAGGGACCTGTTATTCCCTTTCAGCTTCCAAAGCTACTTCAGCCCAGTGGTTCTGAGAGGAGAGTGCCCTTCCAGAGTCCCAGGACACAGGGCCTTGGCACCCACCCTTCTTCCTCCCTCTGGCAATGAGAGACCAGAGGCTTCAAGTGGGGGTCTCACGTGCTCGGTCTCAGCGCTAGAGAATACCGAGACCTGATCCACAGTCCGTGGGAATGGTCTCCCACGGCATTTTTCACAGCCATACTCCCTCCCCCCAGCGCACCCAGGCCCGGGTGAGCTAGCTCAGACCCCTCAGGGGCCAGGGGCTCAGAAACCTCTCATGTGGAGCCTGCTGGCCGGGGTGGGTCCTGCCATCCACTCCTGCATTTCATGGGGCACAAGCCCAGCAGCAGCCCCAACCTGCCACCGGCCTGAGACACTGAGCCCGTGGCTTTTCCTTATTGAAAGTAGGCATGAGTACCCCCTTCTGGGCCTTCTGAGGAGGGGGACGAAATGCGTGTGTGCACATGTGTCTGTTGAATGCTGAGGAGGCTGTGTCCAGGCAGGGTGGACCCCTGCATTGTTCCCCCCCGTGTTGTGGGCACACACCCAGTGACACCTGGACTATGTCTCCAGTAGCCTGACTAGCAGGAGGCTGGCAAGTCTTTCTAGAAACCTACGCACTGCCTGGCTCGTCTGCAGCTGCAGACACTTAATTCCTCAACAGGAGCAGGTTTTCCACCTGCTGTTCCTTCCAGGGGCACCTGTCTCCTTCCACACAGGTCCATGTTGTGTCTGAAACTAGTGCATCCGTGTCTGTCTGTGTGCTGTCTGTGTCACTGTTCTTGTGGGTGTCTGCACAGTTCCCTGGTCACTGCTCTGTGGTGCATCCTCTCTGAGGGTGCGGATCAGGCTGTGCTCCACCCGTTGTCCAGCAGTGGCTTTTTCTTAGATAATTGTGCTTCCTCAGCGCCCGCCGGGTTGTGGCATCCTTGGATCTGCGGGGATCTTCTGTGTTTGCATGTTCCTCAGGGTGGTGTGTCCCTTGCTCCCTTGGTCTGACGCGTGTTCCCTTGCCTGCATGGACTTCTCTGGTTCTGTGTTTGTGTGCTGAATGCCACCCAGTGTTCTGTGATCACCCATGTAGCTACTGAAAAATGGCTGGGTAAGCAAGCCAGGGGTGTTGGGGAGGTCAGGAGAGAGATCAACATGCCTCTCCCCTCCCCCTCCCCAGACATAGCAAGAAGCATTTCTAACATCTAGGTTGAGAACAAGCCTGAATGGTACCCATGGTTGGGAGAGAGAACTTGAACTTCAAATCGACTTTCCAGACCAGATCGAGCCCCACCCTTACTTTTAGCCTTCTGGGAGCCACCACCAGGCGAGGCCCAGAGCCGGCTATGCCCGGTGTACTCCTGCCAACCCCTGCCACCAGCCCCAGCCCCTGCCAATGCGGACCCCAGACCACTTGCACCCAGACGGGTGGGGTGGGAGCTGTCCGTTCAGGACCACAAGCCATCCTCTGCCCTGGCTTAGAGGGCAGAGCACACCCCAATGCTTCTGCCTCTGTCACTTCATCTCTCCACTCCTCTCCCTTCTCCTCTCCCCTGCGGCACCCACGGTGCCAGGGACAGACGCTGACATCTAGCTCTTGCCCTGCCCCTTACTGGAGTCTGTGCCAAGCCCTCCTCTCCGTCACTGTGTTCACACTTGGCACTTTGCTGGCCCTGAGAAAGGTAACGACAGCCGCAAATCTAATCCGCATATTTCCCATCGACTCCGTAATCTGATTGATGTTCCCTCTTGCACTGAATAATACATGCCTCTCTCAGGTAAGCCATTTTATAAAATAAGAGATAAAACGCACTGTCGAGACAGTGTTTGCTTCTGCCGATGGTGTCCGACAGCACCCTGGGCATTAGGGTGGTAGAGCTGCCACGGAGGCTCCCAGGCCCTAGGGGCTGAGAGCTCACTTGAATTGTAAGCCTTCTTGCTTTTGATAACACAGTATTATTTCTCTTACTGTAGAAGAAAAAGTTTATTACCAAACAAGAGTATTTTTATGAAAGAATAGGACAAACCTATAAATTATCTCAACCTATATCTCCCTTGAAAATACTTTCAGGCTCCGCCAAAACCTAGGACTGAAAGCAAGTATTTTGGAAGAAAGAGATACATTTTTGTATGCTTTCTTTTCCTTTTGTAGACGCCCGACTTATTTTCTAAGACTGCAAAGATCACTTTGTCACCAGCCCTGGGACCTGAGGCCAAGGGGTTGTCTTGTGGGCAGTGAGGGGGAAGGACAGGCTGGCCTGAGGTTCACAGTCATTCCAGTGAGCTCTGATGAGGGGCCACCAGATCTTGAGGGTGTGTAAGGGACCAGGAGGTTAAAAAGAAAGGCCCCTGATGGTGGGCTCTTTGTGTTGGAGCTGAAAGGTTATATGGAAGGAGATAAGAATTTGGATACCAGTTCTGAGCTTGATAGAAGGAATTAGGGTCACTCTGGCTAACATAGGGGTACAGCATCCTTAGTAACCCGAGCGTGGCTCGAAGTGGTCATGATTTCATCCAAAACACAATGTGTAAACTTACTCAGCTAACAATGGGAAATGTATTGCTTCTGTGCGCAGTGGACTTACGTGCAATTTGTTCAAAAGGGAACAAGTCATTGAGGAGAAACAAAAGCCCAATACTTAGAGTCCCAATTTTGTCTTATTTGCCAAAAAAAAAGCAACCCCCCAAGAGTTGATATTGTTACAATGTACATACTGTAAAATATGAAAGAATCGATGTATCTTACTTTTTCATTATTTGCTAACCAAAGCTGTACATTTTTCATACAATCCGCAGCCTTTTGAGTATCAAAGGGGTAAACCACACCCATCAGCCATTCTGGAAGTGCACTATTTATACTGGTATCCTTGCTTTTTTTTTCCCATTTTCTTGCTGAGATGACATGAATTGTTAAGTTTATTTTTACACAGTAAAGAGTGAAGAAAGACTGTGGTCTCATTGGATTCTTTCTCATGTGTGTGTGTGTGTGTGTGTGTGTGTGTGTGTGTGTGTGTGTGTGTTTGCAAGAACATATTCAGGCAAATGTGTATGCATTTGAAGGCCAGCGTTCAACACTGGTATCTCCTTCAGTTTCTCTCCACTTTTTTCTTTCTTTTTATCTTTATTTTACATATGGGTGTTTTGCTTGCATGTATGTACGTAATTATGCATGTATGTACGCCATTTGTGTGCCTTGTGTCAGCAGAGACTAAGAGAATGCATCAGATCCCCTGGAACTGGAGTTACAGGTAACTTGTGAGCCATCATATGGGGTTGGCAGCCAAAGCCAGACCATCTGCAACAGCACTCAGTTTTCTTAACTGCTGAGCCATCTTTCCAGACCCTCATCCCCACCCCCACCCAGCCTTATTTTTAAAAACAATTCTCCCACTGAAACTGGAGACTACCAATTCATCTAGCCTGGATGGTCAATGAATGAGTCCTGTGGATCTGCCTACCTCTGCCCCTGTCCAAGCTCTGGGGTTACAGCCACTGGTTTTTTTATGTGGGGGACTGGGATCTGAGCTCAGCTCCCCCTGCTTGCACAGTGGGCCCTTTACCCACTGAGCCATCGCCCTAGCCATCCTTGCACTGTTCCTTCTAAAACTTGTCAATGTTGTGAGCTAAGACATGTGACCTCATCTATTAGGGAGGGATGGACTTTGGCCTTGTGTTAGCATTGCTCTGTGCCCCTCTACAGACCCATACCCCCCCTGGGCTGTGGGATGAGAGCTCTGCATCTCTCAGAGGCAGCTGATATAGAGGCAAAGAGACAAAGAGATTTCCAAATTCCCCATATGGCCATACTGGGCCTGGTGTGCTTAGTAACCCAGGTTCAATACCCATGGTCACCCATTCCTGCTGGGTACGTACAGGAACTCGGGGGCCTGGGATTGATTCACATAAAAAGATACATCTGATCTCTTTTGCCATATCCCATGAATGGATGAATTCCATGTGCCCTTCCTTTGAAGTTCCTGGGCCACTTTGTTCTCATATACACAAAATAAAAGATGTGGGTAACTGCGAGTCCTTGATCTAGGGAAAACCGGACATTCCTGACCAAGCTTGGCTCTATGTAGGTATAGAGCTTTGAACACAATGGCCAGGATCCAAGTCCTGGCATTATAGATCCTAGAATGCTTAAGAACATGAGGCCAGGGGCCAGACAAGCCCAAAGCTTAGCTGCCCCCTCCCTGTATGTGCACAGGTACACATTGTGTTTGCAGAAGGGACTGGCTACTCTGGCTACTTGCTGGCCTTTCCAGGGTTTCCTGCCAGTGTCTTTGGTTCCCTGGCCAGGACACAGAAGCCATGGTTTATTTCAGACCACTGAGTAGAAGACTTAGAGGGGGAGTCTGGCCTCATAGCATAGCAGGCAGATAATCCTCCCTGGACCCTCAAGCAGCTCCCGGCCACACACTACACTTCCATCATTAAAGCCTTTTTCTGTTTTTGTTTTCTGAGCCAGGGTTTCTCTGTGTAGCCCTGGCTGTTCTGGGACTCAGCCTGTAGACCAGGATGGCCTCAAACTCAGAATTCTGCCTGTTTCAACCTTCCAACTAATGCTGGCGTTGTAAACTACTCATTCAAAACTACAAACATGTGCTAGTGGCACAGCCCTTTAACCACAGAACTTTATTTACAGCCTTTAATCCCAGGCAGAGGCAGGCAGATCTGAGTTTAAGGCCAGCCTGGTCTACAAAGTAGGACAGCCAGGCCTACCAGTACCAGAGAGACCCTGTCTCAAAAAACCAAAACAAAAAAGCAAAATACAGGCATGATGGCACAGGCCTTGGGAGGCAGAGGCAGCCAAATATCTGAGTTCAAGGCCAGCTTGGTCTACATGAGGAGTTTTAGGCCAACCAGAGCCACATAGTGAGATCTTGTCTTAAAAAACACCAACCCCCCCCCCCCCCACACACACACACACACACAACCTAGAAGGAATCTTACTTAGTTGTCAAACCTGATCCTGGCACACTGGCCAGTGACACCCAGGTCAGAAGAGTAAAAACAGCTCAGGGGAGTGGTGAGCCTTAGCCACAGAGGCCTGTGTACACGACTGGGGAGAGGCTCAGGAACTCAGGGTTCCAGAGAAGAGGGAGTCCCAGGAGTCTCTGGAGTACACCAAGCCGTTTCCTCTTGGACCCTTTTGGAGATGGAGGACTCGCTACTCACTAGTGACAGATTGTGTTAGCTAGACTTCCTTCCAGGGAGATGTAATCCCATCTTCCCCTCCCCCTCCCCCTCCTAAGTTTCAACAACACAGTGAGGCAAGATCCCACTGAGGTTCCCTCTGGGGCCAATGAGTTTGGGGCTTCCTTACAGAACATAGGTGAGGGGTTACTGGAGTGAACGGGCTAGTCCCAAAGGTCACACTGGAAAATCTACCCAGCAAGGATGATGGCTTCCCATAGCCACATGAAAGGGACCCTCCCCCTGGTCTTTCCTGGCCTACGTACTCACCTTAGTTAGGGTTTTACTGCTGTGAACAGACATCGTGACCTAGGTAACTCTTATAAGAATAACATTTAATTGGGGCTGGCTTACAAGTTTAGAGTTCAGCCGATTATCATCAAGGCAGGAACATGGCAGCATCCAGGCAGGCATGGTGTAGGAGGGTTCTACACCTTCATCTGAAGGCTGATAGCAGAAGACTGGCTTCCAGGCAGCTAGGTTGAGGGTCTTAAAGTCCATGCCCACAGTGACTCACTTCCTCCAAAAAAGGCCACACCTACTCCAAAAGGCCACACGTACTCCAACAAGGTCACTCCTCCAAATAGTACCACTCTTTGGGCCAACCACATAGAAACCATCAAAATACTCTAGCCTTTCCCAAGGCTACCTTAGTTAGGGCAGAGTTGTGGGCAACAGGTGGCAGAGAGCCAAGGGATACATAGGTGACAGTCTTGTGACACCTTAGCCCTTCTTTGAGGAGATGTAACAGTCATCAAGTCCTGCTGATGTGATCGTTTGCAAGTGGACACAGCTCATGAGACACATTGCACACAGGGGCTCACTGCAGGTGCACACAGGGGCTCACTGCAGGTGCACACAGGGGCTCACTGCAGGTACACACAGGGGCTCACTGCAGGTGCACACAGGGGCTCACTGCAGGTACACACAGGGGCTCACTGCAGGTGCACACAGGGGCTCACTGCAGGTACACACAGGGGCTCACTGCAGGTGCACACAGGGGCTCACTGCAGGTGCACACAGGGGTTCACTGCAGGGGCAGGAGCTCCAGACAGTTGGTCATGTTGAATTCATAGTCAAGAAGTGAGAGCTGGCCCAGTGGTTAAGAGCTATGGCTGCTCTTGTAGAGGACCCTGGTACAATTCCCAGCCCCCACATCGTGGGTCCCAACCATATATACCTCCAGTTACAGGAGATCTTTATCTTCTTCTGGCCCCAGACAAGACAGCATTGTACACACAACACAACACATCTATACACATAAAATAAAAATAAATCTTAAAGAAGCAGGAAGACGTGAATGCTTATGCCTAGCTCCCTCTTTGATCACAGACTAGGTTCTAGCCTGTATAATATTCCACAGAATGTGTTTTCCTACCTCAGTTTACCCAGATCCCTCACAGGCATGTCCATAAGCCAACCTAACCCACACGATCCCTTGATGAGACTCCCGTCTCAGGTGATTTCAGATTTTGCCAGGTGGATGATTCACACTACCCATGACATCTCTAACTGTAAGTCAGGTCGAGAGAGGCGGTAAGAGGTGTTCAAAGTTGTATGGCTTTTAGTAGAACCAGGACTCCTGATTCCAAGCTCAGTGCTCTCTCCTAACTAGCTGTTGGGACTCATGGTACAGGACTGTGAAGCTAGGGCGAGGAGGCACGTGCCAGGGGCTGACACAACAGGTACCCAAAGCTGGGTTTCTCCCTTGCTTCCCCTCTTCTGCCACACCCCAGCCTTGCTGGGATTCCTGTCACCAGTGCTGTCAGCTTTGGAGGGCTGGGTGCTATCCTCCCTTACCCCGTCCCTCCCAGGACGCTGAAAACTCCCAGAAGCTAAGGGAGTTGGTGCCAGTCAGGGGATGCCCACACTTGGGTGTGGTTTGAACTGGGAGCTTTGGCTTTCAGGGTTGTGTTGTGGAGAGATGGTAATGTGAGGAGGTGGAGCCATGCAATCCTGCAGTGCTCAGGTAAGATGGCGTGTGGGGGGCCTGGCACTCGGCTTCATGCCATAGCAGCCTGGGTGCAGGAGCCCTGGATTGCTTGCTGCCTTGTCTCTTCCCACAGGCAGCTGAGCGGGGAGAGAGATGGAAGATGGGTGCATCCCAGCATGCATCACCTGGAAGAAAGAGGACGTGCACTCCGTTGTCCCTCCATGCTAGACTGCCCCCATACTGCATCCCACACTCTGGTGGTCCCTGCAACCCTGGCTACTGCAAACACTACCCACAGGTACAGGTTGATCTCCTTTGTAGAGCCATCCAGCCCAGCCCCTGGAAATGCCACACAACTCCATCCAAGTTCACCACCTGTGCTGGTTCCGTTTGTTTTGTCAGTTTGACACAAGCTAGAGTCAAATGCCTCTGCCATTTGCTTGATTGCTGGTTGGCTGATGGATGTGGTAGAGCCAGCCAGTTGTGCATGGTGCCACCTCCGAGCCAATGGTTCTGGGTTGTACATGACTGAGCAAGCCTGGATAGCAAGCCAGGAGGTAGGGTTCTTTCAGGACTTGTGCTTTTCAGTCCCTGCCTCCAGGCTCCTGCTTGGCTTTCCCCTGGTGGACAGTAACGGGTGAGTCAAGTTAACCCCTTCCTGCCCAGGCTGCTTTTAATCATAAAATATGTGTTTTTCACGGCAGCGGGCAGCAGACCAGACACCAGCACACGTGTTGCCTCCGGTAGGAGGTCCGAGGAATGTTTCTAACAGGGAACTATTTCAAGATAGAGTCTTAGTCTAGAACCCAGACTGGTTTAGAAGTCACCATGGGGTAATCCTCCTGCCTCAGCTTTATCAAGTACTTGGCTTACAGGCAAGAGACACCAGCTAAGCAGGATTTTATTTGAGAAGGGCTCACTGTGTAGGCCTGGCTGGCTTGGGACATGACTTGTAGACCATACTCACCTACAACTCGCAAAGATCCCCTGCCTCTGCCTCTGCCTCTGCCTCTGCCTCTGCCTCTGCCTCTGCCTCTGCCTCTGCCTCTGCCTCTGCCTCTGCCTCTGCCTCTGCCTCTGCCTCTGCCTCTGCCTCTGCCTCTGCCTCTGCCTCTGCCTCTGCCTCCCAAATGCTGGGAACAAAGGGCCATGTCACCATGCCCAGCAGCAGGGTTCTAAGCATCTAGAAATTCAAGAAGAACCTTTCACCTTCTGGGACTCGCCTAGCCATGTTGGGACATGAACAGTGAGCTCCTTCGTCCTGCCCCTGACTTACAATGGTGGAACAGGGCTGGATGGTGTCTGTGGTCACATGGTTTTCCTTGAAACTCAAGGCTCGGACTCCCCAGGCTACGGCACATCCATGTTCCTCAGAGGGAGGAACCCACCCCAGTAGCCTGTCTTTCCCCATGTTGTCCCTTCCCTGGGAGTCCTGCGACCCTTCCCTAGCCCTGTCCAGAGCCTTCCTTTCAGTCACATTGGTTAATTTGTATGACGGCCAGTGGTAGGCCTAGAAGCTTCTCGGCTTTGATATGGGCAGAAGTGCAAGATGGGCCATGGTGCTGCTCAACCACCCTGGGAAGGCACAGGAGCTGGGCAGCAATGCTCACCATTTAT
This sequence comes from Mus musculus, assembly GCF_000001635.26. Taxonomy (NCBI): domain Eukaryota; kingdom Metazoa; phylum Chordata; class Mammalia; order Rodentia; family Muridae; genus Mus; species Mus musculus. The sequence goes on along the minus strand of NC_000077.6, from coordinate 119,532,917 downwards.
TCATTCTAGGAAAATCACCTCTGCACCTGCCATAGTAGACACCTCAGCTAAGAGCCCGAGTGGGGCTCCCAGGTAGAAAAGTAGCCAGGTTTGAGGCTCAGCTCAGTACCTGGGCCAGATCCAGCATGGAGCAAGTGGAAGCCATTGCAGGGAGGGGGGACAGAGCGCGTGTGCACACTCTGTGCCCATAAGACAGTGCCAGGGAGGCCGTCTGTCCCCTGTTTGATTTCTGTGCTTCTCAATTCAGGCCAAGGTGGGGGGCCATCTGCTCAAGTGGGCACAAAGAAAACATTTTCACTGTGCAGAAAATTGGCTTCGGAAGGGAGCCCGAGCTCAGCACAGAACCAGCAGAGAACAGCCCTGGTGGGTGGAGCTGGGGCTGTGCCTAACAGCGCTGCCCAGGGCAGGGCAGGGGGCAGAAGAGACGAGTGCCCGGAAAGAGGTGTCCTATCCAGGCAGTCTCCAGCATCAAGCCCCTTCCTAGGGGACTTTACATAGAGGGCACACATCAGGGCTCTGTGTGTGTGTGTGTGTGTGTGTGTGTGTGTGTGTGTGTGTGTGTGTGTGTCTGTCTGTCTCTACCTCTCTCTCTGTGGGGTGTGTGTGTGTGCATTTACACACTTGTGTGTGAGTGTGTCAGGATGCAGAGATCAGAGGGGGGTGCCTACTGTCTTCTCCCTCCACAGCTCTCTACTGTCTGACTCATTCTCTTCAGACAGGCCCTTTTACAGATGCAGACATTTACCAAACTAGCAAGCTCAGCCTGTCTCCACTCTCCTATTTTGGGGTCACAGGGACATACGGCCATACCCAGCTTTCATGTGGGTTCTGGGAATTTGATGAGTCCTTGTACTTACATAGCAAGCATGCTTACCCCTGAGCCACATCCCCAGCCCCTCTGTTCACATATAGCACTACACACCACTGAGTGTGTGGACATCAGCTCTCTCCTTTAATCACATGCACCCGGGGGACCAACTTCAGGCTGTCAGTGCCTTTGCCAGCCCAGCCCTCCCTTTTGTGGTGAGTGTAGTATTATTGAGGTGGGTCTCTCTCTGTCTCTCTCTCTCTCATATTGGTCGTGGTAAATAGATAAGAACGTTTACTGTTTTGAGTGTGCACGCAACACTATGCCACAATGCTGAGCCGTCCTTGCTGTTACTTTAGTCAGAGCGTTTGCGTGACTACTCGCAGAGGCTTCGTACCCATTAAGCAAAAGGCTCCGTTCGGCATTCAATCTCAGCCCTGCCTCTCATAAGTGCTGATGTGTGTCTGATGCTGGGGAGGGAACTCAGGGCCTCCACCATTCTAGCCAAATGCTCTACCACTGAGCTACATCTCCAGCTCCATGGTCCAAATCTACCTCTGTCTCCTAGAGTCTGTATGCTGAAGACAGCTCACAAAAGTAGAGGTATAGGCACTTGTCCTCTGAGGACTGACTTTCTCACTAATGGCTTCAGGGTTCCTTGGTTTTGCAGTACAAAGCAGGGTCGCCTTCTGCTGTGAGGCCAAACCGTGTTTTTGACTTTGCCACCCCCATCTATTGATGGATTCTTTGGCTATTGAGAATGATGTAGATAAGGACAGGTGAGGGGGCTGGAGAGATGACTCAGTGGTTAGAATCCTGGCTGCTCTTACAGAGGACCTGGACACCCCCACGGCAACTCACAGCTATCTGTAACTCCAGTTCCAGGACATCTGTTACCATCTTCTAGTCTCTGCTGTCCCCTGCACATTCATGGTACAGAATCTCATCAAAGCTCACTCACATACACATAGCAAATATTTTTAAAAATTTATTAGCCAGGCAGTGGTGGTGCACACCTTTAATCCCAGCTCTCGGGAGGCAGAGAGAGGAAGGCAGATTTCTGAGTTCAAGACCAGTCTGGTCTACAAATTGAGTCTCAGGACAGCCAGGGCTATGCAGAGAAACCCTGTCTCAGAAAAAAAAATTTTATTCCTTTTTGTATTTGTTCTGTTTTTGTTTTTGTTTGTTTGTCTGTTTGTTTGTTTTTTGAGACAGGGTTCTGTGTGTGGCTGAGGCTATCTTGGAACTCACTCTGTAGACCAGGCTGGCCTTGAACTCAGAGATCTGCTTGCCTCTGCCTCCCAAGTGTTGGGATTAAAGGTGTGCATCACCACCACCCAACTTTATTAATGTATTTTATGTGTGTATATTTTGTCTCTGTGTGTCTGTGCACCATGGGCATGCCTGGTGCCTATGAAGAACAGGAGGGGGCGTTAGGGGGCGTTATGCTCCTGGAGCTGAAGTGAGAGGTGGCTATGAACAGCCATACAGGTGCTGGGAATTGAACCCGGGTCCTCTGGAAGAGCAGCCATGCTTTAAACATCTCTCTAGTCCAAGAAATCTAAAAAAAAAAAAAAAAAAAAAAAAAAAAAGATAGATTATTGGCAAACAAGTGCCATTTGACTCTGTGCTGATTCTCTTGGTTACATTTTCAGAGGTAGGATTGTAGGATTACTGGATCATATGACAGTTCTATGTTTAGTTCTTAGGGGCTGCCAAGCCTGGGGTTACAGGTACCTCATACCCAGACTTCATGTGGGTTCTGGGGATTTGAACTTGGGCCCTTATGCTTATATAGCAAGCACTCCTATCCATAAACTCTAGCCCCTACCCTTGAAAAACAAAACCCCTTTTTTTATTACATTTATTTTTGTGTGTATAGTGACAGTGCATGCCACAGAGAGTATGCAGAGGTGGAAGTTATTTCTCTTAAAATTTCTGTATCATGTGGGTCCTGGGATAAATCAGGTTGTCACGCGTCACGGGACAGAGGGGTTCTGGCTCATGCACACCCTCACTTGCCATTCAGGCTTTCGAGATTACAGGTGTGATGGGGTCCCTCCTGTAAGTCTGTTCACATTTCCCTAAAGACCAGTGCCAGCCAGACTCTCTTGTGCATTTTGGCTATTTGTATAGTTTCTTGATGTACAAAGATGAAACAAAATGTGATTATAGTGATTCACTATAGTGTGCCTGGCATCCCTAAAAAAATAAAATAAATAAAAAATATTCAAGTTACTTGTCTTTTTAAAAAAGTTATTTTTATTTGTAACAGAGAGAAAGGGGTTGGGGGAAGGGGAGGGGAGGGGAGGGGAGGGGGGGAGGGGAGGGGGGAGGGGAGGGGAGGGGAGGGGAGGGGGGAGGGGAGGGGGGGAGGGGAGGGGAGGGGAGGTTTTCCAGGAGCTGGATGTTAGCTTCCTGATGTGGTGCTGGGAACTGAATTCAGATTCTCTGGAAGAACAGCGAGTTAGGTGCTGTGCCTTCTCTAGCCAGCAGTTGCCCAGTTTTGAATCCAGTCTTGACGATACCGGGTTTGCTGTACACGACAGAAAAGCATCCACAACCGTGAGCATGTTCCGTGGTCCCGTGGATGGGTCGTCGTCACCCTTGCTCCTGTCCCAAGACACTAGGCAACACGGAGTATTTTGACGATGTCCTGGCTGTATTTTCTCACACTGCCCCTGCTTTTGGTGTCATGTCCAAGAAGTCCGTTGCCTGAGTAGTCTGTGGGTCCCTGCCTCTGCCCTCAGTGTCCTCCACGCCTTCCAGGGGAAGCCGCTTCCCACCGAGCTGGGGTTGGCCAGCAGGGTCTGCCCACCCACGCTGTGAACTCGGTAGGCTGAGGCCCTAGCTGTTTGTTCTCAAAGCAGTCTTTCTGGCTTGAAGATTCTTGGCTCCTGGTTTTGCTCTTCAGAATCGGTTCTCTAAGAATCACAGAATGTCAGCACAGATGCAGAAAGCAGGGAAAAAACACCACAGAAATGCTCCTTGAAAAGAACTGGCTTCTTTGGCACACGATGGGAGCCGTGTAATTCCCGGGCCAGCGCGACTGTTGAGGAAAGCCGGGACTGGGAGGGCTTTGCTGGCTTTCTTGCTTCCAGGGGTCCAGCCTGGGAGGAAAGGTGCCTGCAGAAGAGTGGAGACGTGATTGTTTAAAACAGAGGGACTGTAGCTTGCAAGGTGCCCTGGGAGAGACTAGGCAAGGTGGAGGGTTGGGAGGAAAAGCCTCAGAGGGTCTCAGAAGGAAGACAAGGCACAGCTCGAGTCAGGGCTGCCAATTCCTGCTCCACATTGTCATTTGGGAAGTGACATTATTCTACATCAGGGCACACCTGCTGCCCAGAACAACCACGTGACAGCGTAGTTCGGGTGTGTGGGGAGGTGGACAGTATGGACCAGGCATGAGGACCGCAGTAGCTCCTCCTTCTAGGACATAGGACTTCGACTATGTGTTGACAAGTGTCCTCCCCACATTCACGTCCACTCAGAACCTGTGAATGGGGGTGAAAACAGGATCGAGTGAAGATGAAATTGCATGATCTTGGGGTGGGCCCTAAATTCCACATGGCTGACTTCTGTAAGAGAAGAGATCCAAGCCATGTGTGGTGGCTTACGACTATGGTCTCAGCACTTGGGAGGAACCACACTCAATACTGGCAGAGACAGGCAGGAATGAGAACCAGCCTGGCTGTCAGCAGTCAGGAAGCTTCTGGAACCATGTAGATAAATCCCATGACCAAGCCTGTTGCAGTTCAGGCTAGTCTGTAGCTGAGGTCTTACTAGTAAGGTTGTGTCTCAGGCTGCAGCCCTGGTGAACGTAGGCACCAGGTGCAGGGTGGTCTTCAGGCCCTGCTCCGGCTGGGGGTGTCTGCTAAAGCCTGGCCCACTTTGACCAGACAGACAGAGCTGGGTTCTCTTGCTTTTTTGTCCTCCATGACTGTGTGGCCAGGCTGGTCATTCGACAGTGGGAAGGGGAGATTGCAGGCTGTTGGTTCAAATCTCTAACTGTCCTTTCTCGTCTGCAGCCACATAGGTGTTCAAGTCCCAACTCAGAAAGAATGGGGTTGCTGACAGAGAATATCTAAATGGCTTGGTACAAACAAGAGGCACCGAAGTGTCACCTGGACTCTACAGTGGGAAGATGGAGGCAGGATGTGGAGAGGAAGGAGAAGATGGAGGCAGGATGTGGAGAGGAAGGAGAGGAGGATTTGGTTCAGGGAACAGAGGACTCCACTGAGTGAAGGGGCAGAATGAAGGGCAAGCACTCATGTGTGCATACCCACATGCACGTGCGCACGCGCACACACACACAAACACACACACACACACCCCTACACATAACTAAAAATAACGAAATAAATCTTATAAAAAAAATAAGAGTCCCAAACCAGGGGCTCCTTCCTGGGTTTCCCTATAGAGTGAGACCCAGCTGGGTGCCCCCTTTTGGTTTCTGGTCTTAGGGCAACCCGAGTTCCCCAGGGCACAGAGGCACTGCTGGCACACACTTTTATTGTGACCTAGCAAGGGGAGGCAAGGGGAGAAGGGAGGAGCCATCCACTTGATCTGTGGGTGTCTGTCTTGGTTTGCTTTTCTGTTGCTGTGAGAAACATCAAAAACCACCTGAAGATGGTTTGTTTCACGTTCCAGGGAGAGTCTGCCGTTGAGGGAAGTCAGGGCAGGATCTGAAACAGGATAGAAACAGAAGCAGAAGCCATCAGGAGCTTGTTCACCATCTTGTCCTCCTGGCTTGCTCAGTACCTTTCTCTTTTTGTTTTTTCTTCTTTGGGTTTTCGAGACAGGGTTTCTCTGTATAGCCCTGGCTGTCCTACAACTCACTCTGTAGACCAGGCTGGCTTCGAACTTACAGAGATCTGCCTGCCTCTGCCTCCCGAGTGCTGAGATTAAAGGCGTGCACCACCACTGTCTGGCACAGTTACCATTCTTCTATAATGCCGGTCCGCCTGCCTAGGAAAGGCATTGTCCACAGTAAGCTGGGCCTCCAATCAATCAACAACGAGGGAATGTCCTCACAGACATGGTGGCAGGCCTGGCTGCTACGGACAATCGCTCAACTGAGGATCGCGTTTTCCAGGTGCTTCTTATGTCAGGTTGACAATAAAAACAAGCACACAGCCGGGCTATACAGAGAAACCCTGTCTCAAAAAACCAAAACAAAAAACAAAAACAAACAAACAAACAAACAACCCAAGCGCACTGTAGCAGGGCTCCAGGCATTGGGTCCCACTGTCATGAAGTGGAAATCACCCAGGTATGAGCACACAGACAGAGCAATAAGGTGTGGCTAAACGACAATGGGTGTGGCTAAGGGCAATGGGGTGTGGCTAAGGGACAATGGGTGTGGCTAAGGGACAATGAGGTAGGTCAGAGCACAAGGACCTCACAGAAGCCAAGCCACGAGCAACTGGCCTGGAGATAATACTGTATCTAGACAATGTCACTAGATGCTGACATCAGGTGAGCCCACTCTGAGATCTGTGGGAGTCTCATCTGCACACAGAATGTGAGAACCTCCAAACTGTTCATGGGGTCACTGCTGCTCTGGCATCTGCAGCTTCAGTCCTATCCTCAGTCTCAATAAAAATTAGGACCGTTGATCTTGGTCATCTGGCTTCCTCAAAGTCTCCCAAGTCTGGTTCGAACAGGTCCTTCCTCGCTTCCTCCAGCCGAGACTCCAGGTTCCCACAGTGTGGTGTGCGATTGGCAGCTTGTCCTGCCTCCCCGCCTAAGGCTGGGTGGGATGGACGAGAGAACACCTGCATTTCCTGAACGGTATGGGAAGACACTGGAGGGTTCTCGGCAGAGACGTGGGAAGTGACTTGGGAAGGAGACATTCTGAGGGACAGTACAGGCTCTGTCTGGGGGCGGAGGCATCTGGAAGCAGGGTTCCTGAGGCTGTGGGGTGGGGGCAGGTAAGAACCTCTGAATGTCTAGCCCTCTGAGAAGAATACAAAAGTTGGGCAGGCAGGGCTGTTTGCTTCACTGACTCTACCCAAGGGGCCCCAGGGGGGAGCAATATTAGAAACTTCTGTCACCTGATGCCCACTGAGCAGAGAGCCGCCATGCTCTAGTCTGTAAGACTCTGAGGAAGAACAAGACCACTCCCGACCTGAAAACACCAAATAGCTCCACTTTTCAGACATGGATGGGGGCAGGGAAAAACATAAAGGCTGCTGGGATCGCCAGAAGCCATGTGCTGGAAGGGGACTTCCATGCATTAACTCTGACCTCCATGACACAAGCACCCTCATGTACACACAGGAAATTAAAAATAAAGGCTGGAGAGATGGCTCAGCGGGTAAGAGCACCCACTGCTCTTCCGTAGGTCCTGAGTTCAAATCCCAGCAATCACATGGTGGCTCACAACCACCTGTAATGAGATCTGACACCCTCTTCTGGTACGTCTGTACTTATGTATAATAATAAATAAATCTTTGGGCCAGAGCAAACAGGGCCCAAGCAAGTGGAGTCTACTGGAGAGATAGGGTTTGACCCCAGCAAGTAGAGGTCCTTAAAAAAAAAGTCAATTCTTAACAACCAGATGAAGGCTCACAACTATCTATACAACTACAATGTATACTCATATACATTAAATAAATAAATCCTTTTTGGTTTTTCAAGACAGGGTTTCTCTGTGTGGTCCTGGTTGTCCTGGAACTCACTCTGTAGACCAGGCTGGCCTCCAACTCAGAAATCCACCTGCCTCTGCCTCCCAACTGCTGGGATTAAAGGTGTGTGTCACCAACACATTACTACACTGGGGTTTTCTTTTGTTTTTGCTTTCTTGTAGCACCTAGAACCACCTGCCCAGGAGTTACACCTCCCATAATGGGCTAGGCCCTAGCACATTAATCAATAATCAATAAAATCATCCCCACAGACTTATGATCTAATGGAGGCCATCCCTCAATTAAGGTTTCTTCTTCCCGGATTGCTCCAGCTTGCTTTAAGTTGACAAAAAAATAAAAATAATAAGACAAAACAAAATAAGAAAACCACAACCAGAACACCATGGTTCAATTCCGCACAGGTCAATGGCTTTTATATTTTCAACTGTTTCCTCACGTTTTCTACCCGGAACGTGTGTTAATATGCAACTTAAACCCTATTTTAAACCAAATTCAACACCCTACTGCGAGGCAAAAACTCTGTCCTGGACACATGCACTGTCACTGTCCCTGGAGGGCCCTGGGACGCTGGGCCAGGCTCCCCGGCCTGCGGGGCAAGCTCATAGCCCTTCCCTCCGCCTCAGGCGCTAGGCGGGCTGCCAAAAGCAGGCGCGTGTCGGGGCGCGGCCCTCAAGCGACACCACAAGCAGCGGAGCCGCAGCTGGGACTCGAACGTACGACGCCGCTGCCTCGGCGAGCCAGTTGTCATGGCAACGCGGTGTGCAGAGCGGATCTCAGAGAGGCGGACCCGTCAAGCTGACAGCCTGCTCAGAGTTGGAGCCGAGGGGCGGGACTTCCTGTCTCAGGCCGTCCACTGTGCTGCGCAGGCGCGTCTGGCTCAGGACGGGGTGGGACCCTGGACTCAGCTGGGCACATACCTGGCCATTCTTTCTTTCTTTCTTTCTTTCTTTCTTTCTTTCTTTCTTTCTTTCTTTCTTTCTTTCTTTCTTTCTTTCTTTCTTTCTTTCTTTCTTTCTTTTTTTTTTTTTTTTTTTGTTTTTGAGGCAGGGTTTCTCTGTATAGCCCTGGCTGTCCTGGAACTCACTCTGTAGACCACGCTGGCCTCGAACTCAGAAATCCGCCTGCCTCTGCCTCCCAAGTGTTGGGATAAAAGGCGTGAGCCACCATGCCCAGCAAGACCTGGCCATTCTTGTTCCTCTCTGTGACATCTTGGGCCCTTACCATCCACCTCTGCTTTCTCACCTCCCCGCTCCATCGTGCCTCAGAGACTTAGGCTGCTTATCCCGTGACTCACTTTCAGGACTACCTGGAATCTCTCCTCCTTAGACCACCAATTTAATGCTGTGCACCTCTCCATGTCCCCTGCCATGTTTTTTCTCTGTGGGTCTTCTCGCCATCCAACACAGTTGATAATCTTGACTGTGAAGGCAGTCCATGCACACACTCAGTAAACACAGACTTCCTCTTCCCTGGAAAGAGAGGAGGAGGAGGCTGCTCGAGGCAGCTGGATGAAAGGACTCTGCTCCCATTATGTCAGGAGAGACGTCCCTTGAAGTTCTCTGGAAACGAAAGCCAGTGCCTTGAAGGGCATTCCTGTAGGAGTGCCCAGACGCCTCAAGGAGTCCTCTCCTTCTGTCCTGGGTCAGAATACCTCTGCCTAAAGATGTCAGTTTATCCAGGCAGCCCCTCTCAGGAGAACACACTAAGATACTATACTGACTGGAGGAGACATGGTGTCACCTGGTATGGCAGAGGCCAGATGTATGCCAGGCACAGGAAAGAGGAGGTGGAAACTGTTCCTGGGGCCTCTGGAACTTGTGCTACAGCTCCCCTGGAGCCACTTCTGTGGGTTGCAACTGGCACAGGGCACATTCTGTGACGAGGGGGTTCTGGGCTGTCACATTGTCTTAGTGTTCCAATGCTCTGCAGAGGCAAGGATGACTAAGATAGATCATAAAGGAAAACACTTAATTGAGAGCTTGCTTACAGTTTTAGAGGGTGAGTCCATGACAAGGCGGCAGGCAGTTGGCATGGGGCAGGAGCAGTAGCTGAGAGCTTACGTCCTGATCCACAAACATGGACAAAGAGAACAAGGCTCAGCCTGGTGTGGTCTTTTGAAACCTCAAAGTCCACCCCCAGTGACACACCGCTTCCACAAGACTATACCTCCTAATCCTTCCAAAACAGTTCACCAGCTGGGAATCAAATATTCAAATACGGTCTTCTGGGGCCGCTCTCATTTTAACCACCACATCTCTTGCTCTACATGACTCTGGTTTATTAGACTAGCCTTTTACAAAGGAGGACAAGTGTTCCTGGTCCAGACCACACTGCTAGTAAGTGCAAGATCTGGCTTCAGGGCTGCTTGCTGTGTCTGGAGGATCACATGACCAGGCGGGGAGCCAGACAAGCTTCTGGGACTGCCCAGAATTGTGTCCAAACATCCGGACAAACGGCTTCCCCGTGGGGCTAGGCACTGTGAGGGAAGCTCTTTGCAGGAGTATGGCTTAGGCAGCCAGGGCAACCATATGCTCACTGGCCTCGTGGGCACAGCACGGGCCACACTGGCAGCAGATGCTCCCAAAGGCATTTCTGTCAGGATCGTGATTGGTTTTCTCCTGTCCACCTGCCCCTGCCTCCGTCAATCCTAGAATCTGAGGTCCTTGGGTTATGTCATTATGGGGTCCAGCCCAGTCCTGTGTTCTGGCATGGAGCCTTGTGGCCAGGAATGGACATCTAGCAGGCTTCAGATCCCACAGCCAGGACATCTGTGTGGCACCATGGTGCTGGGTGGTAAGAGGAGCCAGCACCTGGAAAAGGTCACTCTCTGCAGTGGACCCACCAAGTGGTGGAATATCCCCAACATGCTCCAGATGGCATCATCTCTTGCCATCAGTTTCCCAAGGGCCATTCCCACAGCCTTGCCCTGTCAGGGTTTCCTCTCCTCTGTGCTGTATCTTAAGCCAAAGGAGGGAGGAGCTGGCATTGGTCAGCCCTGCGGATGTGGAGGAAGGGGCAGCCCATTGTGTACTCCATGGCTGGCAGTGACACTGAGCCTGCTCTGCCAAACTCAGACCTTCAGAGCTGGCAGAGGAATCAACCGGAGATGCTTTTACATAGCTGGAGATGGGTTGTTTGGGGGAGGCCACACTACTGACAAGGAAGCCCCCAAGAAGCCAATGAGGAAAGGCCAGCCCAGGACACAGGGTGGTCTCTATCCAGAAGTGAGACATTCAGGAGCCCCAAAGCAGATGGTCGGAGTTAGGATTAAGGATTTGGTTCTCGAGTGCCCTCTGACTGGCCCATGTTGCCATGGGAACCCTATGTCACCCCTAATATTCAGCCTAGTCTGGCTGCCCTCCTGGCTCACTCAATTTCCTGTGGTCAGGATGTATCTTCCCTGGAGTCACCTGTCTGTGTTGTCAGGAAATGGCTTAGGATTCAAGAGAGCTTCTTCTTGGCCGTTCTCACAAGGCAGGATCTGACTGCATCTTGGAGGGAAGCTCATTAAGACACAGGACATCCGTAGATGAGGCAACAGGATACTCTACAAGGAGGTAAACATATTCTATCCTGCAGGAAAAAAAGCTCCTTAAGCTCGGGAAATCCCTGAAACTGGACAGATTCACTAGGCCTTGAAGGTCTAGCCAACTGGTCTACCTGGAAAGGCTACTCTCCAACCTATTGAGCTGCCTACAGGTTGTGCAGTGTGCTCCAGGTCCCTAGATTTTGTGAGCTGTCCCCCATGCTTGGGTGAGCCTTGGTGATACAGCTGTCTTCTGCTCCTGTAAGTAACCCCTCACCTACATTCCTGTAAGTAACCCCAATAAACTCATTGGTTCACCAAGATGGATATTAGTAGTCTCCTTACTGTAGTCTATTGATGGCTCCCTATCTGGGGCGAGTAGATGTTTGTTCAGTTTTCCCCAGGAAAAGTGTCACACAACACTGTACTGTCTATAATTCCAAGTGTGTCAGTTAATCAGTCTTGGCTACTTAGCAAGTAACTCCAAAGTTTAATATTTTAAAAAGACTGGGATCTCTTTGTTATTATTTTTTTCTTTCTTGGTTTTTCAAGACAGGATTTCTCTCTGTGCCTATCCTGGAATTTGATCTGTAGACTGGGCTGGTCTTGAACTCAGAGATCCTCCTGCCTCTGGCTTTCGAGTGCCAGGATTAAAGGTGTGTGCCACCACCGCCCAGCTAAGTGTGGATTTCTTATCTGAAATCCCTGGGGTTGCAGACTCCCTGGGTCTTCAGAAGTGCCTCCCTCCAAGGCTGTGACTTCACAACGGCCCCATTCACCTGTTCTCACACACATCCTTACCACACCCCACTTCTGGATCATCTTCATATCCAAGTCCTGAAAACAGTATTTACCATCTATTTACAACCCTGGGTCAAGGGTCAAGGGTTAAGGGTATAGCTTCTTCCACCCTCTCCTTCCTGAAATTCCTTTCTCACATGCCATCCATGGTGACTGCCCAGAAACCCCTTTGGCTGGAGCATCATCCAAATCCCCACCTTTGTTCATTACCTACACTGTATGTTCAGGAAAGGGCAAAGTCTGGGGGCAAAGGTGGGGCCACCTGTACCAGGTGGCAGAACACAGCAGAAGCACTGGCAGAAGGGTGTTCCCCTCCCCCCATTCTCTGAGGACTAGGGAAGGGTCTAATCAAGAGGAAGGTATCCTGGGCTTTGGGTGCTGGGCACACAGATGGTATGGGGAAGAGTGTGTTTGGGGCCACATCTCCCCATCTGGAGGGCCCTGAAAGCCTTGCTGAGCAGTCAGCTGGAGAGCAATGACTGTGTGCACAGCCTGCAGCCCAGGACTGTCAGCAGCACAGAGGAGCCAGGAAGCAGCTTTTCAGCAAGGGCCTCAGAGCGTTCTTGGAAGCAGGCTGAGTATAAATTATAAATAAACAAACGAGAACTCTGCAGCAGGGCGTAGGTTGGTGGGAAGAGGGAGAGACAGGAGGCAGGCAGCCACCTAGGAGCTAAGGTAAGGCCACTCCTGGCCTGGCACCCAAAAGGGCTCTCTTCCTATCTCTGGGCTTGGGCATCTGCATACAGGTGACAGCTCTGGGGCACCAGGGTTTCCACGATCAGATATTGGTGTCTGACCCTTGCCATGCAGGAAAGGTGCCATGCAGACCCCTATTATGGGGCCCAGAGGCCCACTACCTCACACAGCCTGAGGCACAATCTCCTTAGACCAAAACAGGCCCCTGTGGACACTCATCTGTGTGGGAGGTGTCTTACCAAATGTTTGAAGGGGGAAAAAAATCCCACTTTCCTAGTTTTTTTTTCCCTTTCTAATTTTGGATTATTTTTCTAGATGACTTCATTTCTAAGAAGGAGGTAGTACAGAGAAAGAGGACGGACAGAAGGAGTGAGGACTGAACCTTTGAGAGGGCCTGGGGGTGGGGGCTAAGACTGTGTGGGAGCAGAGTGAGCACCTGGGATAGGGACTGTGGAGAGAGAGAGAGAGTCCCATGCTCCCTGGTGGGGTATGGGACCCAGCATCTTGATCTGCAATGTTCCCACTCTATGCTGGTTCTGGGATCTGCTGCTCAGCCATGTTCCAATGAGGTCTCTCATACAGCTAGGCTGGAAGGGCAAGGAACACAGGAGCTGGTCTCTGGGCAAGACCTCCCTCCTGCATGGACAGAGCTGAGAGTCATGCCCAGGGCACCCTTCAGCCTACACATTTCCACAAGCCGACAGAACTCACTTGGACTGGCTTCATGGGAAAGGACCCATTGCAAGATATTAGAAGGGTCACTCACTCAGCTAAAGTGGCATAGAGGTGGCTTTGGAGGCCACACAGCCAATAGTCATGCTCCAAACAAAATCTTCTACCAATGGGCATGGATCCAGCAGCCTACATCTGCTCTCCTGAAAGCCATGGTCCTTAGCTCTCTTGCTTTCCTAATGATTGCCTCTGAGAGGCAGGGAACTGTATAGTGGGGCTTGGTCAACTTCTGGTACTATACCTGCAAGGGAGCCAACAAACAAGAGTTCTCTATCCTGCCTGACAATGGTGGGATCCCATAAAGAGGAAGGTGGTTGCCATTTCTTTCACCGGCAAAGGACTTTTCAGCCAAAATCCTTAGTAACCTTCTGGATTTGCAGGAGACTGCTAAGGTGGGCTGAGTCGGAAAATTGGAGCAGGTATTTATATGTTTACATGTCAGGAGGGCTACACCATGGGGACATAGGAAGGAACAAACACCTGGCTGGAGGGTTGTGGTTTCAAACCTGGGCCTGTCTGCTTTGACCACTGCTATGGTCCATGCTCAGCTTCCCCGGCCACGGTGGCAGCTCTGGCCTGAGAGAAGAGAGAAGGGAAGCCTATGTGTGCCTGGGGACATGATTCCTTCACATCTCTGGAGCCCAGAAAGTCTAAAATAAAGATGGCAGATGGACTAGATTCTTCGGTGTTCGCCTTGGGCCTTGCTTTAGCTTCTGTGGGGCTGGTGTCCATCAGCGTCCTTGGCTCATGAGTATGGGTTCCAGTGCAGCCCCTGCCTTCCTTCCCAGGGCCTCTGTGTTGCTCTCAAATCTCCCCCCCCCTATTTTTGAGACAGGGTCTCACCACATAGACCAGGCCAACTCTGAATTCACAGAGATCACCCGCATCTGCCTCTGAGTGCCGAGACTAAAACTGGGTACATTACACCTGGCATCTTTTCTCCTTTTTTTGAGAAGGTGGCAGCTACTTTGATAGCGAATGGTCTTGTCTTTCTTCAGTAGGCATGTATGGGAACCCTTCTTCCCTGACTTCCTTGCAGCTACAGTGGGGTTTGCTGAATTGGCCCCACTGCTTGGCTACCCACCTATCAGACCATCACTGAAGCAATGGGGCAGAGTGCCCTGGTTTTTAAGGTCAGCAAATGTGGAACACTGACTGGGTCCATGCCCATGGATGGGAAACATGTATTTGAGGCATGTAAGTTGGTGGCATCTGTGAACTCTTATCTGTGTAAGGCCCCAGTTCTAGGCAGATACATCTTTCTGAGGCTGCCATCCAACCCCTTGCATGAGACATGGACACAGAGTAGCAGAGGAGGGAAGGGCTGGGAAGACACTGCAGGTGGCAAGAAAGGTTTGGGCTGGGCAGAGCTGGCTTATTCCACTGTGGAACTGTCTCCCATGGTTATCTGAACCCCCATGTCAGTTTGCCGTTACCTAACTCTCCCATGAGGTACCACAAAGGCACCATTCACCAGGGCTCTAGCTCTTTCTGCACCTTGAAACCTTGGATCTCTGTCCAGGAGGCAAAAGTCTTTCAGCCCTCCTCCCAGCAGGCCATTCTCTGAGGCCACAAGAGCAGCAGCAAGTCTCTTGATACCCATTGCAAATCCCTTCTCCTCTTCAAGTTCCCTCAGGTTCAAGCCAGTCCCTCCTTCCTAAATGCAAATGCTCTCCTCGGTGAACCTTCCAGATTCAGAGTCGAAACAGAAATGTGATGTCATTTCTCACTGCTCCCGCCTCACCTAGTGGCCGTCACCCTTAAAGGAGATGCCAATCCCACTTCAAGAGACTGGGTCTCTAGCTCAAGTGCCTCATCTCTTGTCTGTCCATTCTGTTTGTGGGCCCAGTCCCAGGACAGAATCATCCCTGTCAGGGCCACCTTGCCTGGCATGGTGCCTCCTAAGGACAGAGAAACCTTGGGGCTAGGCTGCCTTCATTAGCTCCCCAGGGCAGCCATGGGCATGACAACTCTCCAGGACACACCGTTTGCTCTATGAAAGCTGGAACTTTGGGCCTTTCCTTTTCCAAGAGAGCCTCTGATCTCTGGATATTCACACTACGACATCGAGGGCATGTTGGATCCTAGGGTCACAGCGCCTCATCTCTCATCTGTCCATTCTGCTATGGACTGGGAAGGCTGGTTTTGGATGGATGGATACCCCAGAAACTGTAGAATCTGGCTGAACCAATGGTGGGACTGGGGTGGGGCCTGAATTTTCTCTGGAGGTGACCAAGTCCCTAGTGCCCAGATGACTAGACCCAGGGTTTGACCATTTTCTGCCTTTAGCCTTCGTGACCCGGAGAGCCACTCCTGATCCTGCATAGGCAGAGGCCAGAGCTGTGAGAGACACCCTGCCTTGGCTCAGTGCCAGTATTACACTTGGGGGAAGGGGGGAGAAACAAAACAAAACCCCCAAACAAACTCAAATCCAAAAAACAAAAGGCAGCTGCCAGCAGAAGGGAGGCTGAGTAACAGCCGGGCTGAGTCATGGCAGGAGGAGGCATTTGGTATGAGCGGGAGAGTATTCGGCCAGCTAGGAGCAGCCTCCTTAGGCCTAGAGGGAAGGGGAGGAAGGGGAGGCCCACATGCTGCCCTCTCTGGACGTCTGAGGTACTAGTCAGCATCTCTATAGAACACAGAGTCTTCACAGGTCCACATGCTAGGGATGGCATGGGGCAGACCAGCTCCCCACCCCCGCCTTGCATCGGGAAGCTCGGGCCCAGGTGCCACCCAGACCTCCTCAGTCTTGCCTCAGCCCAGTCTTAGAGGTAACAGACATAAACCATTACAAGGTGGTTGTAGGAATGAAGAGAGCCGCCTCAAGCACACAAGCTCTGGCTGCAGGCCTTCGGACCTGGGGCACCTGATGGACACGCTGGCAAGGCTGCTGGCTGGCGCCCTGCTCTTTCCTTGACAACTTTCCCACAGTTCCTCCGTAATGCCCCTGGAGGACCTGCCTTACCATAACTCTCCAGGATGGATTCTGTTTACCTCTTCCTTGAGAACTGAGGTTCCTGGCTCTTCTGTAAGTCCTGAGTGCAGTAGACATGGCTTTGGGGATAGCCGGGAGAGAAGTGGATTTCTGACCCCAGCTAGTGTCCTGGCCAGAAGACTGGGCAGCCCCTCGCCCCTGTGGTTCCAGTTGCTGCCGGTGTGGCTAGGGACAGTTGGTAAAGAACCCTGCCCAGCACCGTGACCTCAACTAACACAGCACAAAGACTAGCCCTCAGGGAGCCTTGGGTGAGCCTGGTAGGGTGTGCCAGTGTGTCTTCACTGTACCACCCCCTAACAGACAAGTGTCTGTGTGCTGGTGACACCCTCATCCTACTGAAGCTTCAAGTTTGGGAGCTGGCAGATGTCTGAGGATGGTTTTCTGTCAGGCATTGGGAACCTGAAAGAAAGAAGTCACCCAAGACCACCCAGCCAGGTTTGCTGGGAAAGGCTAACCCTGCTCCATGAGATACCTCACCTCTCTTCCGAGGATGGGCAGGGACTCCACAAACTCATTGGCTTTACCCCACTCAGAACTCGTGTGGTCCCAGCCTCTCCTTCAGATGTGGTCTGCTCCCTGCTCGCTCTAGCGGGTGCCTGCCTCTCCCGCCCCCAAGCTCCCTGCGGGAAGGGGTTCCTATGGCACCCCTTCCCCCGCACACACTTAGCTCACTGGAAGCCATCTGCCCGGAGATGGTGGCAGCAGATGCCTCAATGCACAGCGGTGCCTGAAACATAGTCGGCCCAGTGCCCAATCAACCTGGGCCCGTCCCATCAGGGCAGGGGCTGTGGCCAGAGGCGTTTTTTTGCACAGTGAGGACAGGCAGGTCCTGGATCCAATGGCATTTCTAGGATATACATACCAAGTTGGTTTCCAGGCCTAGACTGGGAAAAAGAGCCCTTAGCCTCATCCCTGCCAAGGATGTCTGAAAGCCAAACCTACTTCTTCAGCCTCAGGAAGAGGGTAATGGAAGAGGAGCCAGACGTGAGACAGGACCTCTGTGGGCCACAGCACCTCCAAAGCATGGTGGTACACACCTGTAATTGGGAGCGGAGGCAGGAGTTCCCGGCCATGGGCAACAAAGGGAGACACTATCCCAGTACACAATGAAAAGATAAAAAGACAAGACTCGGGTTGAGCCTGGAGTCCTCTGGACTGATGCTAGAACTGTCATTCCCAAAGATCTGCTTCTGTTGGGGCTGCAGACCTCTGATATAGACCTCTGGTATAGCCCCACGGTCTGTAGCCCAGTGCTCAGTGTAAGAGAGGAAAATTCATTGTGTAAGCCTGCCTGGGGCAATGGGCAGACAGCCAGATTCCTCAGGACCCCACGGCGGAGAACCAGGAGGCTCTGAAGGCCCAGTCCTTCCATCCTCCCCGGTTCACCCTGCATCCCCCTCGCAGCGTCCCTGCAGGGCGAGTGTGCAGACACAGGCTCACCGACAGGCGCGCACACGCCTCCGGGCCGCCTCTGCTCCCCTCGCATCTTGCATTTGTTTTGCTTCAGCAGGGCTCGAATGGGGACAAGCTGCACTCTCTCAACTAGCAGATCCCTTCAGCCCCCCACGGAGGTGCCATATGTCAGTGTCATGAATAGGCATGAGGTTTGGGGGCGGGGCAGTGGCAGCTGCCAATCACTGGTTGGCTGAGTGGCGCGGACAAAGCCGAAGGGTGTGGTGGGTCAGGGTCTGGGCTGCTGTTCTGAGTGGGCACCCCTAGCACCCAGAGGGCCTTTCTAAAAGCAAAGCCAGATCTCCAAAGGTACAGGCAGTAATGGCCCAGAGTCACCAGAGCCCTCCATCTTTGTGGCTTATAATGCCAGCTGAGGGGGTCGCGCACTTCGTCCGGGATGACTCTGTCCTACTCCCAGGACACCCGCCCTGGCCTTCAGGAGTCAGGGCCAAGCCTGCACCTGCCAGAGCAAGGGAGGCAGTCAAATTTAGCTAGAGGTGCAGTGGGTCACTCCAGAAAGACTCAGAGCATCCCAGAGCCTTGAAGGTTGCCAGGATTCTGCCGGTAGCTGCCAGTGTGCTGCCAATGGTCCCATGTGCCAAGTGTGCTGTAACCTGTCCGTAGGCAGTATCCTGGCTGTTCTCTGCTTCTCTGTCGCCAGCGCTGTGTTTCTGGGGTCCATCCACCCCTTTATCTCACAGCTCTGCCGTTTGTCCCCTTTACCTTGAGGATGTGGGTGACCCTTTGCTTCCTGCGGTCACATGTTAAGCAATGGACACTGGCAGTGCAGTTATCCCTCCCAGAGATGGTCTAACCCAACCATTGGTCCCCTCAGCCGAGACCTTTTCGGCCACATGACCAGTGACCATGTTATGAACGAAGGAACGGAGCCTGTGTCCGTCTGGGGTGGTGGGAAGGTTCTGCCCACTGTGGGCCCCTGCAGGCTCCTTCGCCTCATTTCCAGCCCTGCTGGAGGCTGAGTATGGATTGGACTGACTGCTCCAGGTTAATTGGCTCTCTCTCCCCTGCCAGCATGACGGATCCTGCATGACATTTCCCCAGATAGTTAATTGATAGCCAAGTAATTTGTCATGGAGACCTCGTTATATGCCAAGTGGGTCCCCTAAGCTGTTAGCGGCTGTGCCCCAGAAATAAGATTGGCAAGTTAATAATGGAGCCTTAATCATACTGTTCCTTGTCAGCGGAGGAAGAGGATGTCTAGGAGGTAGCATGGCTTTTTCCTAGGACCTCAGAGACCAAGCTGCATGAAGTCCTGAGGACCCACTTCTGCTTTGCTTAGCTTGCATCTGAGGGTCTGACTGAAACCAGGGTGACTCTGCATGGCTCCAGTCCACTGTTCCTCCTGGTTCCCTTTGGAGGAGCATCAGAGGGACCAAGGATCACCTAGAGCAGTGATTCTCAGCCTCCTTAACACTTTAACACTGTTCCTCAAATTACGGTGACTCCCAACCATAAAATTATCTCCATTGCTGCTTTATAACTGTAATTTTGCTACTGTTATGAATCATAATGAAAATATATCATATTCAGAATATCCAATATGCCATTCATGTGACATGGTCATGTGCCCCCCCACCCCCACACACAGGTTGTGACCCACTAACCTAGAGGGAGAGGAGACCATAAGCTGCTGTGCCTGCTCCTGTGCCAGGGCCCTAGGGCATGAAAGCCAAAGGGGGCAACAGAGTCTCAGACTGCACAGTCCCCTACCCCATCACTGGGCCCCAGCCTCAGCTTCAGCCCCCAGAACAGCAGCCCTTTGGATCTGAACCATCTGAGGGACCCAGGTGTGGAAGGCTTCCTGCCCGTTCTCTGGCACTCTGGGAAGGTGGAAGACCTCTATGAGGTGAGGTTTAGGTGAGACCTTTGAGATATAATCCTGTAGGGGACCACAGGACCCCGTTTCCTCACTCCCTTGCTTTCTGGCTGTCACAAGACCAATCGTGGCTCCTGACTAAGTAAGGCATGCTGCCTCCCCTCAGGCTCCAGAGCGACCCTTGGCCATGAGCCAAAATAAACCTCTCTTTCCTTTAACACGGTTCTCTCCAGTGTTTTGTGATCGTTGTAAAAGCTGATCAACTAGGGTGGCCTCGCTCCACATAATTGACAGGGGAAACTAGCTAACGTTACAGGACACCACAAGCACCCAAAATGATGTTTCTGTATCTCAACTGTTTTGGTGGTGTAGGCAAGGACGAGGGGATCAAATTCATGCTAAGCAAGTGCTCTACCACTGAGCCACAAGACCATCAGGAGCACTGGCTTCTGGGGTAGAAAGGACGGGCACACAGCTTAAAGGGTCTAATGCAGGATTAAAACAGACACTTTGTTGAGATGGAGAATCGTATAGGGTGCAGACCTGAATGAACCTCAAGGTCAAGACGGAAAACCCCCACCCAAGCTTAGGAGGGCTACCCTCGGCGACCTGTGGTGGTGCGTCAGCAAAGGCAACGGAGATGGGTTGGTCTGGGGGGAAGAATGTGTGTGTGTCACTTAGCTCTTTGGCAAACAAATTACCTCAGGTCAAAGACTATGGCGTGTGGCTTCTGAGGGACAGAAGACTGGAAGCAGATGGGCTAGGGGCTCTTCCCCAGGGTCTCAAGAAGTTACGATGATGACACACAGGGCTGCTGTCAGCCAAAGTCTGGGGAGGTGGAGCAGACACTTCAAAGTGGTATCCTCAGACAGCTTGCGACATAGCAACTAAAGATACCAGAGGGAGGGAGGAGGGAGAGTCAGCCACACATGTTGACATTGAGAATAGCCCCTGCCTGTTTTCTCATCCTTTATGAATCACACAAGTGACCCTAATGCCAGGCAAGTAGACAAATTTAGGAGGGTGGGGGCGCTAGGCTTTCTTGGAGAATGGCTACCAGAGGTACCAAGGAGTCAAGCTCACACATGGCCTTCTGATACCAATGCTCCTGAAGGAGATGTGCACTGCTGGGCTCCACTGTGGTGGGGTGGTGGTGGTAGGGAGAATTAAGTAATGGGTGCACAGAAGGTAAGCCAGCCCCTCCCTAGACAAGAGGAAAGCCAAGAGGGGAGAAACAAGAGGTTGCACAAGTAAAATGAATGTAATTATGATACCCTACTCAGTTGAGTGTCCTGTGTGCAGGGACATGTGTGGGAGTGCACATGTGTGCATGCACATTCATGGGCACATAAGCAGTGGCTAACATCAGAGGGCAGAGGATGGATGGGCAACATCCGAGAAGCCAGTCTGCAGTCTCTAAATCTGGTGGGGTGAGGGGGGGGAGGAGCAATGTTGGCAGGGGTGGGGGTGGGGGAGGAGCAATTGTTGGCAGGGGTTGGGGAGGAGCAATGCTGGCAGGGGTTGGGGAGGAGCAATGCTGGCAGGGGTGGGGGAGGAGCAATGCTGGCATGCTCACTAGAGGTAGATACCCAGAGGCTGGAGAGGTGCTTCCTCAGGGAAGAGCGCTCAAGCACTTGCTATTCTTGCAGAGTTCAGTGCCCAGCACTCAAGTCCACCTCACGACATGGCTCACAACAGTCTGTAATTCCAGTGTGAGGTCCTCTTCTTGCTCCTCAAGTACTACAGTTACATGCACATACCACACCCAGACACACACAAAAATGCTTTTAAAATAATGAAGAAAACAATCATATGCTAAAATAAGTTTGCCTGTGAGAGGGACTCGGGCAAGAAGGTGCAGGCGTCTCACTACAAGCCAAACAATGCAGGAGTTGGCTTTGACTTGAAAACCACCATCAAAGAGACTTAAAGGAGGAAAAGTAAAACCAAGCTGGGATGTCATTCAGTTGGTAGTGTATTTTTTTCTTTCTTTTTTTTTTTTTAAAGATTTATTTATTTCATGTATATGAGCACACTGTAGCTGTCTTCAGACACACCAGAAGAGGGTATCAGATCCCATTACAGATGGTTGTGAGCCAACATGTGGTTGCTGGGAGTTGAACTCGGGACCTCTGGAAGAGCAGTCAGTGCTCTTAACCATTGAGCCACCTCTCCAGCCCAGTTGGTCGTGTTTGTTCAGCAAGCACAGAGCCTTGGCTTTGATCTCCAGCATCAGTGTGGTGGCATAGACCTGCAATGTGGCCCCACTGCTAGGAGCTGGGAGAAGGAAGACCAGAGGCTCAAGGTCATCCAGTTCTGCTGTGATCAGACCCTGTTAAAACAAAACAAGACAAAATCCCAGCCCAAGCCCAAACTACACCCTCTCCATCAAGACCTGATCCAGGTGCCTCTGCCTGGAGTCCCGGCTCCTGCACTTTATCTTCCCATTTCCCAGGAGCCTTTAAGGACCTGGAGCAGCGGGCGCCTGCTCTGTGTGGGGAATGGGAACCAGAGTCCTATTCTATCACCACGGCGACACCCACCTGACTACTTCTTGGGCCATTCATCTGCAAGTCAGTGGTCCCGTGCCGCTGTTCTGTGCCTCTGCTTTTAATTAATCAATTGGTTAGGGCAGTGCAGTGGGGATGCTGGATTGGGTTGCTGCTGGGGTGAGTGGGCCAGGTGGGTAAGCCTCTACCTTACGACGCTGATGCTTGCTCCTCACCTTCGATACCAGATCTTTGGCTGACAAGTGGGTTTTTGGGGGGGGGGTGTTCACCCTGGCACTCTCGGGAGGGGAAGGTGGTCCAGGCTGATATCCTGCTGACTCTGGAGACACTACACCCACCATCTCACTATCAAGGAAAGAGTCACCCAGAGGCAGAGTGACTTGGCCAGGCACACTTAGCATTCAAGAACAGAGACCTGGGGCTGGAGCCCTGTACAGATGCAATCCCCAGGTCTCAACCCGAGACCTAGCCCTTCAAGGACTCTTCTGAGGAGGCAGGACAGTATGCTCCCATTGGGGTCTAAGGAGCATATGGGCTCCCCAGAAGCCAGGAGACAGCAATTGGCTCTCTTGAGGTGTTGAGGAAGGGTCAAGGTTCCCTAGCCTGGCCTGTCTGGTATGTAGGAACCATGATGGCTTGGGCCTCTCTCCTCAGGGTTGGCCATGGCTAGATCATAGTAGGCGGCTCCAGCCCTGGCAGTCCACCATTCTTGTTGTCCCATGAGCAGGAAATGGGGATGACTGGGGTCCTGAGTGACAGACACAGCAGCTAGTTTAGGTTGCCTCCCCCTGGAAGCCAACTTCTCCCAGCTGCCGGACAGGGGTAGGGATGCTGGGAAGGGGCACAGAAACTGCAGATGAATATGAAAATCTATTTGGATCTGACTTGAATTATTAAGAGGTTCAAGAATATTCTTAGCTCTAGAGAGCTGTGGTCTGCTGAGATGGACATCACTGCGGCCCTATTTTTAAGGTTCTGCGGGAAGGAGCTGAGACGCCACTGCACTTAGGGCCCCCTGCCCTCAAGCACCGGTGTCTGGGGTGTCTGAACGCCCCACCCCAGACTTGCCCACACTCTATGTTCTATCCACCCTGCTCCTTCAGTTTGCATCCCCCTGGCCCTGGCACCTCACTATCTTAGCTCCCTGTAGCAGCTCAGCCAGGTAAAATCTGGGCTGCCACACACACCCAGCGGGGCAGCTGGGCTGACAGGCCCTTGTGGGTATGGGAGAGTACTAGAAGCTAATAGTACAGGGCTGTCTTTGGGACAATAGAAATGCTTTGGCGCAGGCAAGCGTGATAATGGCTGTACACGGTAATGAATCCTTTTTGTTTGTGACAAAGCCTCAGGCCTATGTTACTCAGGGTTGCCTTGAGCCCATGCCCAGAGACTCTGGTCTCAGGCTCCCCAGACACTCCACTGTGCAAAACAAATTGTATTTTAATGACTGAAAGGATTTTCTTTCAGAACAAATCACATAAAAGTTGTCTAGAAGGCCACGTTCAGGTTCTGCCCTGCTCCTCAGTATGTGGGGAGTGGGCCCCTGGCAGTGTCTGCCTGTACAGCAGCCTGGAGAGCTACTCTGCCCAGGCTGAGGAGAGTCTGAGTGTTGGAAGGTGCCAAGCTGAGCAGCATCAGGCCTGACTTCTGTGTCTTGGGGAAGGTCTTCTGTTAAGAGTTGAACAGATGAGATGGGGTGACCAGGCTGGGTCCCCAGCCACACTTTGGTGTCTCACAGGAGTGGGAGGAGCTACCTGCTCAGGTGAGGCCTGGACAGGGGACTCTGTAAGCTGTTTTCCTCCACATCTGTGAGGATGGTCTTAAGGACTGATGGCCTTGGCCTCTGGGGCCCTACTTCTCTAAACAGCTTCCCTTCAAACAAGGATGCTGTGTGCTGGCCCTCAAGCTCGGCTGCCTTACTTCTCACCTCACATCTAAGCTTTCAATGGTTCGAGCTATTGTGGTTGAGCTTCAGCCTTTTCCTTCCCCCACCTCCAAATTCCCCCTCCACAACTCTGTCTTGACAGGGCTTGAGAAGGGAGAGGTCTGGAAGTTGGGAAGGCAGATGGTGGGGCCAGCTGTAGGCCCTCCAGCTCTGGCTTCCACAAGAGTGTCAGGGAATATGAAGAGAGAGAGAGAGAGAGTGTGTATGTGTGGTTGTGTGTGTGTGCACAGAATGTTTGTGAGAGACTGCGGAGGGCCAGTGGGTGGATGTGGACACTGCAGGAATGTCCTGCTCGGACACCCTGGGTGGCCGTGGGGTTCTTGCCCATGGAGGCTGGCCTATACATACCAGGTGTGTGGTGGGGAGGCTGCCTCCTGCCCCACACTTCATTTACTGGGTGACAGAACCACATATCTATCTTCCTTATATCCAAAACCTGAAACCCCAGGGAGTGGGGATGAGCCACCAGCTCCATCAGAGACAGCAGCAGCAGACCTACCCCCAAGGGGTAGTCACTATGGACTGACTTAGGAGGGAGTCGCAGCAGCCCAGCTGAGTCTAAATGGGCCTGGGTATCACAGGAGAACCACCCGTCTGTCCTTCCCCATCACCGACCGTCATCCCATCCTGACCACCCCCTGTGGGTATCCACAGGACTTAGTAGCTAGCTTCCCCACCATCTGTCACCTCTCCTCCAGGGAATCTGGGGACTAGGGTGAGGGCAAGAGACATGTCACAGGCGTGCCATCTCTGTGTCCCAGCTCAGATGCCACTCTGGTGAGCCTAGAATGTGTGTGGGAGGACAGGGAGGGCACTGCAGCCCTGCTGTTGGCCTGCCTCAGCAGCCCCTTCAAGGCCACCCAGACAAGAAGCCACCAGGCTAGAACAGACCCGCCTTCTTAGTGGGATGGGATTTTGACGCTCTCTGGTGAGAGGGTGGCAGGAAGAGGAGTGAGGAGCCGAGCCTGGGGCTTTCTCACCATGGGCCTCAACCGGCTTCCCATCTGGCACCCTCTGTGCAGCTGACTCCCCATCGCCCACTCTTGAGCCTGCTCCAGGATTGAGGCTTTCCCAACTGCAGGTCCCTCAAGCTCAGCGGCAAACAAGCTTGAGGACAGGCACCTTGGGGGCTGCAGCCTGGCTATGACACGGATGACAGTCTCCCGTGGCTGGGATGGTGAAGTAAGAGTGACCCATGAGGGTAAAGCCAGGAAGAACCAGGTCTGTATTCCCAAGAGGGCAAGGCAGAGCTGCTGGCACAGGTTGCCAACCGCAGGGCCTCTGGGCACCCGAGGCCTGAAGTCCTTCATGTACTCTTGGTGCTTGTGTGTGCTTCCTGGTCTGGAATATGGTCCTGCTGGGGCATGGTGACCACACTGACTAGCCAGTGATGGAGGAGGCTGGCAGCCACTGGCCTACACTGGCCCACGCTGGATTAAGCCCGCTGCATCCTCCTGGAGTTCCATGCACTGTTGCCTCTGGGGTGTGGTGCTCCACCTGTGACTGTGGTGAGGTCTCCACTGCTCCTAGAGATCATCTTCTCAGGGTGGTGACTGTACCCAGGCTGGAGAAGGAGGCCAGAGGTCCGAGTCTTCCTGATGCCCGGTTCCCTCCAACTGCTGGTCCTTCTGCTCCTGGAAGCCTGGCTCGGGGGCTTTCCGGTCTGAGCTGGAGTCTCTGCCGTCGCATTCAGGAGGCCTGCCTTGATCTGCAAGTGCTCCTGGGCCTCCTTGGGGGCATGCATTTGGCCTCTGCTCTTTCTGGCTCCTGGTAATGACACCAAGAAACAGGAAACATAAAAAGCCAGGGTGTGTCAGAAGTCCCCTTGTTCTCCAGGGGTCTCTGAGGCCTGATGAAGGGCCCAGCCTAGAGGGAAGGCCGACAGTCCTCACCTGCACAGGTGTACTCTTGTACCCTCAGGCTAGCCAAGTTCAATGGTGAAGTGGGGTAGGGCCAGCTGCCCATACCCTCAGCTCTTTAACAGCCCAGTGGCCCAGGAACAGCCCCCAGCTTCAGGGAAATGAGTATGAGGGGTGCACCCCTCACTACTTGTGCACCACCCAAGGCAGGGCCTTTGTCTTTCCCTGGGTATGAGGCACACCAGAGGCAGGGATCAAAACTGAAGCTGCCATATGTACCACGTTCTATTGCTGATACCCTGTGTCTCACTTCCCCACCCATGAGATGGGATCACAG
The DNA here is from genome assembly GCF_000001635.26 of Mus musculus. Lineage (NCBI taxonomy): Eukaryota > Metazoa > Chordata > Mammalia > Rodentia > Muridae > Mus > Mus musculus. The sequence goes on along the minus strand of NC_000077.6, from coordinate 119,506,772 downwards.
TACCTGTTTCTTGGCAAGACTTCCCTAAGGCCTGTTCTAGTAATACCACATTGTGTAAAGAGCTCATGCCAGTCCTGTGTCCCTAGCGGAGACTGCTGATGACAACAGACTCGCTCTACCTCAAAGCTCGAAGGACTGAACTTCTGTGATGGGAGACAGGCATTCGAGGGAATGAGGTAAACAGAACCATGCCTGACTCCAAAGGTCATGCCCTTTCTGGGGAGACCTGGTCTGGACCTTTGGACAGATAAAGTGGACCAGAAAAGGCTAGGCAGCTGTACTGGGTGGTTTTATATCAGCTTGGCACAAGCTTAAGTTATCTGACAGGAGGGAACCTCAATGGAGAAGATGCCTCCTTAAGATCAGGCTGCAGGCAAGCCCCTAGAGCAGAGCATGTTCTTTTCTTTTTTTTTTTTAAGATTTATTTATTATTATATGTAAATACACTGTAGCTGTCTTCAGACACTCCAGAAGTGGGAGTCAGATCTTGTTATGGATGGTTGTGAGCCACCATGTGGTTGCTGGGATTTGAACTCTGGACCTTCGGAAGAGCAGTCGGGTGCTCTTACCCACTGAGCCATCTCACCAGCCCCAGAGCATGTTCTTAACTAGTGATCAATGGGGAAGGGTCCAGCACACAGTGGGTGTAGTGATTGATGGGGGAGGATCCAGCACACAGTGGGTGTAGTGATCAATGGGGGAGGGTCCAGCACACTGTGGGTGTAGTGGTCGATGGGGGGGGTATCCCAGCACACAGTGGGTGTAGTGATTGATGGGGGAGGGTCCAGCACACTGTGGGTGTAGTGATTGTGGGGGAGGGTCCAGCACACTGTGGGTGTAGTGATCGATGGGGGAGGGTCCAGCACACTGTGGGTGTAGTGATCGATGGGGGAGGGTTCAGCACACTGTGGGTGTAGTGATCGATGGGGGAGGGTTCAGCACACTGTGGGAGTAGTGATTGTGGGGGAGGGTCCAGCACACAGTGGGTGTAGTGATTGATGGGGGAGGGTCCAGCACACTATGGGTGTAGTGATCGATGGGGGAGGGTTCAGCACACTGTGGGTGTAGTGATCGATGGGGGAGGGTTCAGCACACTGTGGGTGTAGTGATCGATGGGGGAGGGTTCAGCACACTGTGGGCAGTATCATCCTTGGGCTGGTGGTCCTGGGTTCTATAAGAAGCAGGCTGAGCAAATCACAAGGAGCAAACCAGTGAGCAGCACCCTCCATGGCCTCAGCATCAGCTCCTGCCCCCAGGGTCCTGTGCTGCTTGAGCTCCTGTCATGACTTCCTCCAGTGATGAACAGGACACAGAAGGTTAAGACAAACCCTTTCCAATCCAACTTGCTTTTGGTCATGGTGCCTCCTCACAGCAACAAAAACCCTAACTCGGATAGCAACCACGTTTGGAGGTGGGCCTTGGGCCAGCTGAGCCAAAGGAGTGGGGTTTCTTGAGAGTTCCTACTATGTTTGAAGTCTCTGAGGGATCCCCTCCCTATGTCCCCTACCAGGCCCAGCCTCACTCTGTGGCCCTAAGCTACAACCCTGCATCAAGGACAGGATGGATTCATACACAACCCATTGCCGGTGTCCTTCCCACACTCACCTGTCCTTTCTCTGTGCAGGAGCCACCCCAAGCTGCCCTAGAGTCCTTCGGATGTACTCTCGAGAGCGGATGTCAGCCTGAAGGATACACACAGGTGTAAGCCAGGCCCTGGGCATGTCTTCCCATCCCCAGTAGCCTGGAAGCACATTCCACTCTTTCAGGGGCAGCCCACACAGGCTCATCATGTCCTTTGGGGAATCAGCCCCGCCAGTGTGTAGTTGGCAGAGAGATGCTGAGACCCTCGGGGTTGAGGTGAAGGCTGAGGGACCTGACCTCTTGCTTTTCCAGGATGCTCAGCCTCTTCTCTGACTCAGACTGTTCGTTTTCACTGGCTGTCCCTCTGATGGGTGTCAGCTGTGACACCTGTTCATCTCCAGAAAGGTTGACAAGTTACGCTAATAAAAAAGGGCTTGGGGACCACAGGTAGAGCCACAGAGAGGGACTCAGATCTGAATATGCACCCCCCTCCTCCACCTCTAAGAGCCTGGCCTCAGGAAGCCCCTGGTCCCGGCTCAGATGGGTTTAGCTTAGCTTTGGGATCACAAGACTCACAGACAGCAATAGCTAATCCTGCAGACAGCAGCTGCTCTTCAGCTAAGGGAAGTGGGCCGTGGGCAGTGGGATGTCCTGGGCTGTACCAGAGTCCGGGTTTGCACCAGAGCAGAGGGAAGGAAGACCCTAAAGACAGACACTAAGCCCTTCTTGGAGAACTTTGGGGAAGTGGAATTGTTGGGAGGGTGCTCTGCTGAGGGGCCAGTGGAAAGAAGATAGGCCAAAAGCCACAGCCCGTCCTGCCGGGCCGACAGAGCCTTATTCCCTTCCTCCCTGCCAACCTGGGCTCCCAGGCTAGGCCATCACGTGCTCGCTCTGCATGTGCCCAGGGTTTGGGAGGCTCTCTTGTGACATGTGACAGGTGTGCTCTGGATTCCAGTACTCCAGGTGCTTTGCAGGAGGCTGCCCCCTTACTTGCTAGGACAGAAACCACTGTAACTCTGGGAAACATCACGGCTAACAATGCAGGTCTGGGGCTGCACAGCTCTGGGCTGCAGGTGCTAAGGGAGTGCATCGCTGACTTGCTCTCATTAGATGGCCAGGATGGAAGGGGAAAGGCCTTCTGGGGCTTGAGAGACCACTGCACCTGTAACAGCAGTAACACCCCAGATGAGGACTCAGTTAAAGAAGGCCTTCCTTGGGGGATGACAAGAACTCACTCATTCTCAGAGGCTACCTCTGGGCAGCCTTTCCAGGAGCAGGGCTGAGCATCACAGGATGCACTGCCTGCTGCTGCCCCCTGGAGGCCATCCTGTGCACCTGCAGCTCTCCTGAGGGCTGAGCCTAGGCAGGCTCTGGGCAGTCCAGCCTGTAGCCCTTCCTTCACACCTCCCAAAGACCTCACAGCCTCCAGAAGGAATGGAGTTGTGACCTGAAAAACTGTCCCACAGCTGATGTAGACAGCAGCTGCTCTAAGTCCCTTGCTAGTGAGCCCTGGAACTGTACGCTTCCTGCTGTGGCTGAGTTGCTCGAATGCATCAAATTCCTCCTGAACCAGGGCTTTTGATAGTGCCTTTCCAGAGTCTGGACTGTCCTAGCCTCCTCTAAAGAGTGGTTTTTCCTGGGTTCTCAACCTAGGGTTTGGACAGGCACCACCACGTGACAGGTGCATGTTGGGATCTCAGTTGCATGCTGCTTTCCTGTAGGGTGAGATGACTGGTTAATCAGTGTTGAGCCTCTGGGTCCCTGAACAGCAGCTTAGGTAACAGGTGTCTGGCAGAGCCATGGCCTGGGGTCCCAATTGGTGTCTCTGGCACAAGCACTAGCTTCCTCAATGTAGCCACCGAATGACCCTGTGAGATCCTCTGACCAAGGGTTGCGTCCAACTTGTCCTGCTTTCAGGCTCTCTCATCAAGGGCCTGGGGATCTGTCCTCAGATGCCTGCAGAGACCCACCCCAAGTGAGACTGTGTGATGGTTTGTATATGCTTGGCCCAGGGAGTGGCACTATTAGGAGGTGTGGCCTTGTTGGAGTAGGTGTGTCACTGTGGGCGTGGGCTTTACACCCTTACCCTAACTGCCTGGAAGCAGCTGCCTTTGGAACAAGAGGTAGAGCTCTCTCAGCTCCTCCAGTGCCATGCCTGCCTGGATGCTGCCATGCTTCCCATCATAATAACAGACTGAACCTCTGGACCTGTAAGCCAGCTCCAGTGAAATGAGTGCCTTTGTAAAAATTTCCTTGGTCATGGTGTCTCATCACAGCAATAAAAGACAAACAACTAGGTGGCAATGTCAGTCCCCCCCCCCCACACACACACACAACTCTCCCACTCCCACCACAGCCCCATACCTGGCGTATAGGTTCTGGGATCCGGAACCTACAGCAGTGGTGGGTGAGGCGCACAGCGACCTCCAGGCTTATTCTGTGGCCCACAGAGACATAGAGGGGCTTGGTGCTGTGGTCATGGCTCCTCAGGGCCTGTGGAAGGAGGACAAGCATGGATGGGCAACGTTGCTGTGGAGCAGGACCAGCCTCAGGACTGAGGCTGTGAGGATGTCCTGGAGGGCTGGAAGGAGTTCACAGGGTGCAAGGACTCTGGGGCTGTTGGCCCTCAGGCATCTTCAGGTGGCACATGGGGTGAGGGTAGCCAGAGGAGAATGTGACACAGCATACCCTGGTTGGTCGCAGGATATGTAGGGAACAGGGTCCAGCCCCCACAAAGTGCATGTGTGCACGTGTGCACGTGTGCATGAGCTGCCTTGTGGCATGGCCTAGGTCCCGAGTCTGGGCAAGGCACAGCTTTCTGGCCACTCACCATTCCCAGGACAGTCCCAGAGCTGCCTATCAGAGGAAATGTGTCTCCTCCGGCCTGCAGGAGCACAATCTGGGAAACAGAAAAAAACTGTAAAAATACCTTTTTAAAAACATGTATCGCAGGAATGCTAGTGCACACCTTTAGTCCCAGCGCCAGACAGGCAGAGGGCAGAGCTCTGTGAGTTTGAGGCTAGACAGGACTACACAGTGAGACCTCCATCTCACACAAACTAACAAACAATCAAATCCCAAGCAAAAGTGCAGGTCGGCTAGATACACCATCCTCAGGAGCATCGTTCACCTTCTTCGGGAAGGAGTCTCATTGGCCTGGAGCTCACCAAGAGGCCTTTGTGCCGTTCTGATGCTGGCATAACAAGCACGGCCCCCATGCTCAGCACTTTTTACATGGCTAATGGGAACCAACCTCAAGTCTTTATACGCAGGATAAGCACTTTGCTGATGGAGCCATCCCTCAACCCACTGCCCCTTCTCAAACAGCTGAAGGGCAAACTTGATTCTTTAAAAGATTATCTTTAAGAACAGGGCATGCGTAGATGTCTGTGGGGGATATGAGGGCAGATGCTCAGAGAAGCTGGGGCATCAGATTGCTGGGAGCTGAAGTTACCATGGTCGTCAGCTATGCAGCATTGGAGCTGGGAGCCCAGAGTGGGCCCTGCAAGAGCAGGATGTACTCTAAGTCTTGAGCCACTGCCCCAGCCCAGCAAATTTCATTTCAAAGGCCTAGGCAGGGATGCAAGGTGCCCTCCCAGACCCCACAGGGGCCACACTGAATATGTTGGTGACTGTGCTGAGGTCGCTGCCATGAAGTTCCATCTACTCTGGTAACTGAGGCTTAGAAAAAGGGTTGTGGCTTGCCAAGGCCCCAAGAGGCAGGTGGAGGGCACACAGGTGACACTGGGCACAGCAGTCCATGTCCAGGCTGAAGCTGCCACCTCCTGAAAGCTTCCTTTCTAGCTAGGGGCTTGGCACAAGTCAACCCACAGCCCCTTCCTTCTGGGTGGGGAGGGCCAGTACATCTATCCATCAGGCTGCCATGATCAGGCTGCCATGAGCGGACCTGGGTCTGTCCACTCTGCCAGCTCAACACATAACTCACTCTCTACACAGGCTCCTGGGAACTAGGAAAGAGACAGTCAGGTCTCTTGGAACTTCGTTCTGTGGGATAAACATTATGTCAATGGCTTCCCCTGGATGAAGTGAGGATCTAGGGTAGAAAATGGTACACTGGGGGCAGAGCAAGGACTACAGTCACAATGACAGTAAGCAGGGTCTGCAGGCTGACTGTGAACACCACGGAGGGAAGAAGGTGGCTAGTGTGATATGGAAACCTGGAAACCCTGTCCCCGGGGACTGGAGGACATGGCCCTGCGTGCGTGTGATCCTGGCACAGAAGCAAGGAAGTAGGGGAGACAAACATGGTGGGAGGCACCCAGGAAGCTTATGAGAGCTGAGCCACTGCTCTGAACTGTCCAGAGGCACTTGGAAGGCAGTGCCCAGGGAAAAGTGGGTCTGCTTCTGGGTAAGACACCAGTGACGTGAGGGTGTGCCAGCAGGCCAGGCTGGAGCTGAGGTGCCCCAAGAGGTGGCTAACACAGGCACACCTGGTTGAGTCACAGGGAGTCCCAAAGCCCTTCTCACCTTCTCCTTGTGCAGAGCATTGTTCTCCAGTCCATCCACCTGCAGGAGCTTCTTGGCCACCCCGATGCATGGCAGCTCTGTAAGGACACCAAGGTGGCAGGCCACCCCGAAGCCTGCAGGGGAGCAAAGGGCGAGAGTACGGTGGCGGGGATGGGATGGGAGCCAGCCACAATCGCTCATCTATAGACGCAGACTCTTGGCCCAAACTGACTGCACTGTGAATGGGCCCTCTGTCCTGAAAGCACCAGTGTCAAGGAAGGGTGTGGGAAGCCCCCTCCTCTGACAGCATGGTTGAACTAAGACACACAGATCCTCATGACCCTTCACCCTCTTCCATCTGCTGCTGTCCTCAGGCCTCTGCAGACGGGTCACCTATGGACTGGGCCTTGTCAGCATATCTGGATTGAAGTGGCTGGGAACATACACCCAGGAGTTGCCTGCTGGCCCAGAACTGCTGTCCAGATTAGCATTTGTGTATCCTTTGGCTCCGGGCCTATGGTTTCTAGTCAAAACCCCTCTCATTCCTGATGGCTATGAAGGCCAATAGCTCCCTCATGCCCTACTTGCAAGAGCCAGTGTACAGTGCCTTGGCATGCATAGGGACAAAGCCTGCAGGTAGCTCAGGGCCAGTGTGGGAATGGAGGTAACCTGAGCTCAGTCATTAGTCTGTAGGCATTGGGTCAGCCTAGAGGAGGTACTGGGTACAGGCCAGTGTAGGGTACTGTGGGAGGTAAGTGGGTACAAAGGGGTGGGGTAAGAGGTGGTGGAAAACATTCTCCTCTCTCACGGCACCCATCTGACTCTTTTAGGAGAATTACCTCGTTGGTGAAGCACCCCGTTTCCATCCACAAGAACGACCTACGGAGCCACAGGGGAGTCAGTCAGCTGGGCTGCCCTGGGGCAGTGAGAAGGGGAGATGGCAACAGGGATCCTGCTTTTTAAAAATCTTATCCCCTTCTTTCTGTGGGTGGCAGTGGTCTGAGGGGACCTTCCCTCCCTAAGCACAAGCAGAGGGGTTCTCCTCACCTTAGGAGGCACCTACCTGGGGCATGAGATCTGGTTCCTTCTCTTGCAGCCGCTGTACCAACTCCACCAGGAAAGGGACCTCTCGGAAGGCCAGGAAGCCTGACACATAGGGGGCCTTCAGGCCAACCATGCGGCTGTCCTCATACACCACCTGACAGCGAGGCAGCAGGGACAGGTCAGATGCTGGCTGCAACCACCTGTTCCATTTCATTCCTCTGCCTCCCACCCATGGCTTCCACCTGTGGTCAGGATTAGCCCAGAGTCTGGAAGACAGGGTGAAATGATCCACTTGCAAGTGGGTGTTGGAGAGTCAACTTAAGTGTCATCTTACAGGTGCTTGCATTGGGACCTGGTGTGGATGAGAGCCCCCAAAGACCTAGTGTACAGGGAATAGCCTAGGGCCTGGAGTGTATGAGGAGCAGCAGCACCCCCGAATCTCATCTCTTTTAGGAGCTTGGCTGAGGTGGTGGCCAGCCTCAGGCCGACCTGCTCCTTGTACTCCTGGCTCACTCCTTGTCAATGTGAGCTGACCACCTGCTGAAGGCTCAGAGTATACCCTGGATGAGTATACCCTGTGAGCCTGGCAGTACTGAATGCACCTCAGAAAAACCATGGGGAAAAGGCCAGGCAAGTAGGACAGGGCTCTGAAATCTTCAGAACATTTTGGAGATGGGCAAAGAATGCCTTTAGAGCCAGGCAAGCTGCAAGAACAGAGCCCCAAAGAATGGGGAAACTCAGGAGAGCTCAGGACAGTAGGTCTTGTGCATTCTGTGAGGAGGCGTGGAGGAAGTAGGGGACCAGATGGCTTTCAGGAGGAGCTGGGGACAACCCAGGGCCTTTCTTAGGTCTTCTCTAACAAAAAGACTAGTTTTCAAACTAAAAGCACCTTATCACATGAAGATGGCCAGCTTCTCACTTGAGCACTAAGGGGCTCTGCACACAGCACAGGGCCTCCACCAGCCTCACTGGCCTGCTGTGCAGACCCATTCCTACTGTGTTCTTCAGAACATTTCCCCACCCAGGCTCTTGATGAGAGCTTCTAGCACAGTTCTCAAGGGGCCCTGAGGCTGGATCTGTACCTAAGCACGCCTAGAGAACTGGCTACTGTGTGCTGGGGCTTGGCCTCCTAACACTTCCACAAGTGATGCAGGAAGAAACTTCTCAAAGCTGCAATGACTCCAAGTCAGGTGTCCACTCAGATTCTGACTCAAGACAGCAAAGGATGGAGACCACTGCAGACAAGCGCAACTGATCCAAATGCAGTGCTGTAGCTCCCAGGCCCAACCGACACACACCTGCAACACAGCTCCTGCCCCTAAGGCTCGGGGACCACTGAGTCTCGGGTGGTAAAACTCTAAGAGCTAGAGGAACATGTTTGCCGTGAGACTGTGTCTCCTAGGAATGTCAGAAGCTGCAGCCATGAATTCCCACCAACATGGCTGCCTTAATGACCTGCAGGTGGATTACACAGACAGACATTTGGACAGGGACAGGGGAGAGCTCAGCAGGCCTCAGCCCCAGACAAAGAACCACAGGCCACTGAGGAATGCTGGAAGCAGGAGAGATAGTCTGCCCTGGGGAAGAGCACACCTCTTTGGTTAACCAATGGTCAATCCTGAAATCACACACATACAAGGAACATTCCACAGAGAGCAGTGAAGAGGTAAACGGGAGAGTTCGTAGGGCGTGAAGGGAAAGGGGAAGATTTGTAATCATATTGTAATACCAAAAAATAATTAAGGAAAGTGCTTAGAGTGTCTTAAGCTCAACTTACACAGATGTGCGTGGATATGAGATTCACGGACCCACATGAACTTATCACACTGGGTGAATTATAATTGCTAGATAATTGTGTTTAGTTAGGTACGTTAGGTGTGAGGTGCAGAGATGGATGCCGCTGACAGCAACACTAGGGGCCACCAGCAAACGAAGCAGTGTAAGTTACTGTGGCCTTCAGGATAGAGCAAACAGGAAACAGCCAACAGTAGGAGGGCAGGCACTGCTGCCAGCACTCATGAGGAAAACTCAGACAGAGAAGTCTCTTCTTCCCATGAAAAAGGACACACTGGGTACAGATGGCCAGCTATGGGAGGAGCTAACCCATAGGCTGCCATCTGTCAAGGATGCTGAGGAAAGAATTCCTGACCGTCTAAAGGTGGACTATTAATTCTCCAAGCAGGGTTAGTCTATGGGGAACCTGCTGTGGGAGATGGGTTTCCCCAGTAAATGGGCTGTGGCTCTGGAATGGTATTTAATAGCTTTACTGTGACTTTCCACTTTACAAAACTCAAGAGGGTATAACTGGTGAGTTCTGGTGTTTCCAGCATTATGATCTAACTTTACATATTTTGTTTATTGTAAAAGTGTTTTTGTCTGCACTCTGTAAGCACAACATATGTGTAGTGTTCATGGAGGCCAGAAGAGAGCCATGGGATTCCCCAGAACTAAGTTACAGAAGGTGTGAGATGCCATGTGGTGCTGAACACTGACACAGCAAGCATTCTTTACAACCAAGCAGTCTCTCTAGGCCCCCGAATCTAACTTTAGAACATCTCTTCCATCTCACAAATTAGCCTAGTCCTAAACACCAGTTATGCCCTTTCCAAACCATGCTCAGATTTAGTGTGATGACTTTGGTTTCTTAAGAGGAGTTGGAGAGATAGCTTAATGGTTAAGTGTACTGGCTGCTCTTCCACAGGACCTGGGTTCAATTTCCAGTATTCACATGAAGGCTAACAACCACAACTGTCTATAACTCTTGTTTCAGGAAATCAAACATCCTCTTCTGGTCTCCATGGACATCAGGCATATACACAGTGCACAGACATACATGTAGACAAAATACACCTAAGATAACTTTTAAAAGAGACATACCTTTGGGTATGTCTGTGAGAACATTTCCAGAGAGGCTCAACTCAAGAGGAAAGATCCACCCTGAGTGTGGGCAGCACCATTCCATGGGCTGGGGTCCAGGGCTAAAGTCAAGGAGAGAGCTAAGCTCTGGCATTCCTTTGCCTCTGCTTTCTGGTCTGCTGGGACATGAGGAAGCAAACAGTTGTACACACCTGCAGTCGCACCTCTGCATGATTCCTGTCACGTGTAAGTAACTAATGTGCTTTGGTGACCATGGATCTATATCCTTTAGGGGTCTGCCTATGCAATCTGGGTCTCTAAACACACTCCCAGGTGAGCCCTGGTTGGGCAACTTTGAACCAATGGGCCACACTCTTCCAAAACTCTTGCCTGACTTAAGGACTGCAAGAAGCAAATGCTAACTGAACGAGCAGGCACAGCTGCTCTTCTCGGTGCCAGGCTGCAACACAATTGTGGCATACCACCGCCCTCAAGAACAGTCAGTGAGGGAAAGATGGATCGCTGCCCGGGAGGTTCACATGGATGAGAAGTGTTATGACAGCAGGCACACTAAACTAAACTCATTAGGGCTTAAAGCCACAAGCCAGGGTGTTTGAGGTCCCACAGGAGAAAAGCTGGAAGATGGCATTCTGTGCCAGTTGCTTCCTATACAACTGTTTTTTGTTTTATTTGTTTGTTTGTTTTAAGACAAGGTTTTTGTGTGTAGCAGTAGCTGTCCTGGAAGTCACCCTGGCCTTGCACTCAGAGATCTGCCTGCCTCTGCCTCCCGAGTGCTGGGACTAAAGGTGTGCACCACCACAAGACCTACCTATATGACTCTTAACAGTTGGCATTAGCACCATCCTATTCTAGTTACCTATCTGTTGCTGTGATAAAACACTCAGACCGAAAGCAACTTGGGGAGAAAAGGGTTCATGTCAACTTACACCTTCAAGTCACAGTCCACCACTAAAACAGTGGGAACTCAAGCAGGAACCGAGGCGAAACCATGGAGCAACACTACTTACTGAGCTAGCTCTCTTATACAGCCCAGGCCCTCCTGCCAAGGGACACTGATGCCCAGAGGGAGCTGGGCCCTCTCATCTCAATAACCAATCAAAACAATCTCTCACAGACATGGCCACAATGTCAATCTGAGGCCCTCCTATTGACCCTCTCCTCCTTCTATCAAGGTGACACTAGATTGTGTCAAGATGACAACAGAAACCAATTAGGACAATCCTTCTCACTAGGTCGGAAGAAAACAGAGGAGCACGGGTAGTGTGGGGTGCGGTAGACCCAGGGTGTCCACACAAGCCACTAGTGCTGCTCTCTCTTCCCTTACCCACTACATATCAGAGAATATCCAGGGACCCATAAGAACATGAGCCCTACTTCCCACCACACACCCACCTCTGAGCACAGGGGGCCTTTGTGTTGAACTGGAACTTAAGGGGCCTCTGGGCAGGGCGCAAAGCCACAGAGGCAGGAGGGAAGCGCTGCTTTTGGAGGAGTAGCGATGGGAAGCTAGATCTGGGTGCAGCCAGGCTTGCTGAGCGCTGACTAGAGAAACCACAGGCTGACTGCTCACGTGTGCACATTATCTGCTTAGAGAGGATCTCAGTGTCTTACACACAGGAGGGCAAGTCATGATTCCTGGCATCAGGGTTTACACTCTGGAGAGAGAGACAGGCTAAGCTCATTTTGGTATGACAAAGGAGAGGGTCAGGGTTGCTACGGTCTTCCAATTCATATACTGACATTTTAAAAAAAGATTTATTTATTTATTGTATGTAAATACACTGTAGCTGTCTTCAGACACTTCAGAAGGAGTCAGATCTCATTACAGATGGTTGTGAGTCACCATGTGGTTGCTGGGATTTGAACTCAGGACCTTCAGGAAGAGCAGTCAGGTGCTCTTACCCGCTGAGCCATCTCACCAGCCCCCATATACTGACATTTTAACATACAAGATGATTGTACTAAGAAGTGGGTAGCATTTGTGAGGACACAGGAAGTGTAACTGGCCCCCAGACCTTAGCACAGCTGAATCCATGAAGACAACACCATTTCGGCTGCACAACTCAGCATATAAACAGCACTAAGACAATGGCCTAATCCATCAACAACGTCCATAGCGTTTTAGCAAAGTTTCAAGATGAACTAACCTCGCCTTTTAACTTCTGTAGCTCCACTTCTGACTGCTCTTGTTAAATGAAGTATATCAACCCAGAAAATGGCTTTGTGCTTGAAAGCTCACGCTGAGAAAGGCTCAGTGCTACAATGGGATCTCAAACGGCCACCCAGCTAATATTCCCTACTGGCTTAAGCCCAGGTCTGAGCAGTCGTCTCTGGTGACTACCCCACAACAGTAGAACCAGTAGAACCCAGAGAAGGGCTTGTCTGTATCCGAAAGTCTCAGAACCTCACAATCTCGTCCTAGTATCTGATCGTGGACCTTCCAGTTTTCACAGCTGTGAGAAACACTCACGTACAAGTGACCCAGCTGGAGGCCGTTTGCTCTGCCCCACCACAGAGACTGGAAAGGACGCTGAGAGACAGCGCTGGTCTTGTGGGATAAAGGAGGCTCAGTAGAGCAAGTAATGTCTAACCTGGGCGCTACAGAAAGTAGAAGCCAGACAGGTGACGACCACTCTAGGAGAGGTGTGCCTGCCAACACAGGCCAGCAGAACCACTGAAGGATTTAAAGTTCTGACAAATAGCGTGTAGGAAGTGCTGAAGGCAGTGGAGGAGGTGACGACAGAGTCCAAGAGGCCTCTAAGTCACAGGAACAAGCATGGACTCTACTGACCAAAGATCACGGCAAGGGCCTCGAGGGTTAAAGATCACGGCAAGGGCCTCGAGGGTTAAAGATCACGGCAAGGGCCTCGAGGGTTAAAGATCACAGCAAGGGCATCGAGGGTTTTTGCTGTTGTTTTAAGACAGCATCTCATGTAGCCCAGGCTGGGATTGAGCTTTGCTCCTCCTGCTGTAGCTCTCAAATGCCACGATTACAGGGGTGTGTGCTGCCATGCCAAGCAGGAAGTTTTAAAGGGCCTGTGATTGGATCACACCTGTTTTGTACAAACACTGCCCTCTTATCCATGGAGAGAAACAAAGAACAATACTTGAGGCAGGGGTGGGAGGGCGGAGGCTGTGAAGAAACAGGTAAGTAGCCTACAGAAGGGGTGACTGTGGCACACGTGCAAAGGACAGAGAGGAAGTCCTGAAGAGGTAGAAGACATGGAACTGGGAGGAAGACTGGGGAATACTGTGCAGGGGAGAATATGAATGAAGTATAATAATAAACACATGTGAAAAAAATTACTTTTTGTTTTTCAAGACAGGGTTTCTCTGTGTCGCCCTGTCTGTCCTGGAAATCACTTTGTGGACCTGCCTCTGCCTGCCGATTGCTGGAATTAAAGGTGTGTGCAACCACATCTGGCTGAAAAATATATTTTTTTTTACTTTAGCTCAAAAAATTAAAAATAACTTTAAACATGGCGCTACTGTGAGACAAGATGGAAAGCAGGAGGTTTGGGGAGGCAGAGATGTTCTGCTTGTGAAAAGTGTGGTGTGTACTGTGTGCCACTGAGGTGAGCAACCAGGATGACAACTGCAGTTCCTGAGAAGTGCGCCACAAAAGCCATCAAGGCTGCGGAAGGCCCTTCCTTCCCGACCCAGGCTACAGCGGCAGCAGTAAAATGTCCAAAATGGCAGCGCCTATCAAAATAGAGGCACTATGACATCTCCTCAGCCCAAGGCCATCACAGGAGCTGTCCATGGTGGCAGCACCTTTCCTGCCTCAGCCTACTTCTGTCCTGAGGAGCTGTCCACAGTGGTGAGACCTTCTTTCAATGCCCCAGCCTACAGCCTTGATGAAGCACCACTACCGGAGTTGTTCACAGAGGCAGCACCTCTCTCCAGCCTCCCCAGCAGCCTCAGAGATGGCACCTCAGCAAAAGCTGGCTGCCACCAGGAAGGACTTCCTACTCTAAGTCATGGCCCTAATACAGGGAAAGGAGGTGAAAAATCCAATGATCCCTGAGCCCACCCCAAGCTCAGGACTTGAGATCCCACAAATCCTCATTCTGGAAATCTCTGCCCTGAGAAGCTCTGTCCCCTCAGAAATCCTATAAAAGCACTGCCCCTTTGTCCAGTTTCCTGCTGTCTGCCCCCCCCCCCCCCCCCCCCCCCCCGAGAGCAGAGGGCAGCCATTCCTAGATTAGTCCCTCCTCCTCCTCCTGGAGTCTTCCCTCCAATAAATCTCTTTCATAAAATTTCCTGCTTGGTGTAACTCTCCTGTCAGAAAAGAAGCAAGGAAGAGAAGAGAAGAGAAGAGAAGTGGAGAGAGCGGGGCTGAGGCTTCCTCTCAGAGCTGTGTGGTTCCCGGGTCCTTGTGTCTCACGATGCCTTTCCATTGGGACACCTTTCCCCTCAGAATTTTAAGGTCCCTGGGCTTCCGAGTCCCTTCCATCTGATCAGAAACACAACAACCAGACCTGGAATTGTCTGTCGATCCTTTAAAAACTACTTTTAATTCACCATTTGTGTACATATATGTAGACCCGTGGGAGTTTATGTACATCACAAGCATCCTGGTGCCCATATTTCCTCTGCTTTTTGCTTTTGAAAACTTTTCTTCAAAGGCATTCCAATCTATTCATTACACTCTACAAACGGGGTGGAAGTGTATCAGTCCCTTGCCTAACACATTCGAGGGCCTGAGTCGGCTTCCTAGCATCAAATATATATATATACACTACGGGGTGCAAGTATTAAAAAAAAAAAGTAAATTTTATAAAACTGGACCCTGGCTCTCTGCCTACGATCGAACTGCACCGGGCGCAACATCCCACCCGGGTTACCTTGAGCTCGGGGTAGCTCAGCACTACCAGGGAAGCGCAGGCCCGGACACTGTCCCCTTTCACGAAGGACACATCCACGCCCCCGACCTTCTGCAGGCCCGAGAAGCTGGGGTCCCGCTGCCAGGCCTCCGTGTCCCGATCCACCACGCGCGCTTTCAGCCGGGCTTGTTCCCTAATAGGACACGAACATCAAACGGGCTCAGGGCCCATGGGAAGAGCGCGACGCTCGGGGCGTCCCCCCTCCCAGCCCACCCTCTCTCCTTTTTGTCCATCAAGCCACACTGAGAAGGAAAAGCTCTCGGCGATGGGAATCCCCGGTACCGGAAACGAGGACCACGCCCACAAAGGCTGGCTGCAACTTCCGGCAGCCGGCGGCCCGGAGCAGGCCTGTGCCGCAGCACCGAGGGTCAGTTTCCCAGCCGCCACAGGGGCTGTGAGGTCGGAGGTCACTGGAGAAGGCCACCCCCTTGGCTAATGCACGACCCCGACCCCATTACCCTTTCCACAGCGACAGGGTTTCCTCTGGCGGCCGCTCAGCGGCCGTGTGAGCCATGGCTAGCGCCTCGAGGCTTTGAGGACGTCACTTCCGGAGCGCCGGCGCCGAGCTGTTAGCCTCGCTCGTTTAGCGTCCCTCCGCTTCAGCTGAGGTTGCCGCCACCAGGGGCCGCTGTCACAGCAGTGCTGGGCGCCGAGCGCTGACTTCTTCCCGCGCGACTCTCTCAGATGCCGGCGTCCCGTCCCGTAGGTGGGTTGGCGCACAGGTTTGGGAAATGCAAGCCCAGCTCTGCGCCTTACCTGGCGCCTCCAGCCCTCCAGCAGCTTCGGCCCCGCTCTGAAAAGATTGGCCAGCAGTTGCATCCCTCGCACACACGGAGCCCTGAGCCCTGGGGTAACGCGGTTCCAATTACTGCCAGGTTCGGGTCCGCACATCGACACATTGCGTATGAGCACGCGCTTGCGGAGCAGAAAACCTCTGTGCAAACTTGAGACACCTTTGCAGCATAGATTTTTTCAGTTGTACCGATTGTGAGAAATTAGTCCGGAATAAGAACTCAAAAACCAGTGAAGTCGAGGGTCCTGGGCGTGGGCGCACTCCATTAATTCCAGCATTTGAGTAAAGAGGATCCCTGAATACGAGGCCAGCCTGGTTTACAGTAATTGAGTTCTAAGACAACCAGGACTACACGGAGAAATCCCATTTCGAAAAAACAAAAACAAAGGATCCTCCAGACCAGGGTGTGTGTGTGTGTTAGTTAGGGTTCTTCTAGAGGAAGAGAACCGATAGAAAATACATAAAGGGGATTTAGAGCTTGCCATAAGCAGGCAAAAAACAAAAGCTTCCTTCTTTCATGTCTTTTTATACAGGCTGCCACCAGAAGGTGTGTCCTAGATAGAGGGCAGGTATCTGGACTCTTAGGTTTTAGTTCATTCCAGATATAGCCAAGTCCACAAACAAGATTAGGCACTACAGGGTGTCAACCCAAAACAAAACGCAAAGTTGGCTATGCTCAACGATTTGGTGCAGAACTGTAGTTTTTATATTCTTGATTGCATTAGTCTGCCTCATTCATTTCCTGCTGGGTGAGTACTTAATGAGGACCAGTCTTTCTGTTTCTAGTATAGGTCTCTTACCCCAAATACCCATCCTGTCCGTTTAGTACCCAGAGCCTTACCTAATGTGTATCTCCCTCTCAATGACATGAGCTCAGCAGACTGTAGTGTTTTTTTTTTTTCTTAGAGATTTATTTTCATTCTTGTAAGTCTGGTAACGAATGCAGGTGCCCACGGAGACCAGAAGAGTTAGATTCCCCTGGAGCTCAAGTTACAGGAGCCTGTGGTCCTCTTGACATGGGTGCTAGGCATTGAATTTGGGCCCTCTGAAACAGCAGCACATATTTGGCAATTGCTGAACCAGCTCTCCAGCTCTAGATTGTAGCCTTTTGTTTGTCTTTACCTTAAGACAAAAGAGCCAAGGCCAGCAGGTACCAGCAGGAAGGACTGGGGTTTGCGACCTCTTGCTTTTTTATGATCTGGTAAACTTAAGTGTATCTAAGGTACCTTCTCTGGTATTAGAAACGGATGGTTCATATTTTATTTCTTAGACCAGTAGTTCCTTAGGGATCTCTTCCTTCTGAGTTCTGGGAAATGCTGGCATTGAGTCCAGAACAAGAAAATGGGAGAGTATGTAGAACTGTACTGTGCTGTTGTGAGGGAAAAATCATAAACAAACATGGGAAGAGGACTTTGAACTGGAGGTGGGAATGGCCTGTGTGAGGCTTGGGAGACCTGAAAGTTGTCCCACAGCTCCCTAAAGGACTTTGGCACTTAATGCTTACTGTGGGGTAGATTGTCACTTTCTTCAGTGGTGTGGCCACTGTTGCCACACACACAAGACACAAGGAAGTAGGAGGACCCTTGTTGGGATGAGTGGTTTCAGTAGGGAGGAAGGGGATGAGTGAGGCAATGGGGATGGAAATGATTAGAATTCATCATCATCCATGCACAGGACAAAGAAGAAAGAGTGGGAATGTGGCGGGCAGAGGGAACAACGGTATAAATGTCCCGACGCGGGAGTGTGTGGGTGAGTGTGGTGAGCATGGTGAGTGTACAAATGCAGTAAGTGTGCAGGTGAGTGTGGTGAGTGTGCAGGAGTGTGGTGAGTGCAGTGAGAGTGCAGGTGAGTGTTTACAGCATCAGCTAAGGTTGAGGTAGCAATTGGCTTACAGTCCTAGGAGAATTCAGAGAAATGTATAGCTATGTCATATGTATGTACATTTCAAGAGGAAAGTATAAAAGTGTAGATTAGACCAATCTAGAGCGTGTGGTTTGGGAAAGGCTTCCTGTAACACAGCCAACAGGACTTGAAAGCCAGCAGGTTTTGAGCTGGGTTTTCCAGAGCTCACTGTGCACCAGCTGCTGTGCTATTGCTTATCTGTCCTGTGTTACTTTACCACAGATCGGCAAGGCATTTTGCAGAGGAAGAAACTGCAGTTTAAAGAGTGGCTGGCCTGTAGTCATCAAGCCTGCAGACAGGAGAGGCAACACCCAGACTCAGGTAAGCCAGCCTGGCTTTGTTGGAGAGTGGTCAGGGTTTGGTATTTGGGAGCCATTCATACCAATGGAGATGGGACAGAAATTGTGGATTCTGAGGAGGTTATGGCTGAGGTATTGATTGATATGTGTATGTGGGAAGAGAAGCGCAGCGGGAAGATCCCCAGAGCATGGGGCTGCTGTAAGGCTGCACCCCTGCTCTTCCTCACTCTTGCCCCAGGTGGCTCTGAAACGTTCTAGGTGTGCTGTACCAGAGTACCAGAAGCGAGAGTTGCCAGCATTGCTCTCAGGAGGAAGGTGCTTTCTTCATGCCCATTATCCAGCTGCATGTAGGTTCTGAATGCTCGTGCCGAGATTTATGTAGCAAACTAAAGGAGCAGGAACGAACATGCAGAATGTGGTATTGATGCTGGTGGCTGCTTGCTTGGTATTCAGCTCAGAGCCTCTGGTTTTCTCCTGAGGCCAGCAATCACCTCTCCAGGTTCAGTTGTTCTGCAGCCTGACCTTCAACACTATCCATCTGCTGTGGAGATACTTGCTCCTAACTGAAGCACTGGCTCCTGAGAGGCAGAGCAAGGGAAGCTCAGGAGCAACTTACTAGGCATGAAAGCCCAGAACCCCCAAGACTTATTGACTGACTCCAAGGATACATAAGCAGTAAGCTGGGGGAGAAGAGACTTGTGGGTCAGGGAGCCCCAAGGTGTAGCTTTGATAACTTGTACCCAAGCGGGGTTGAGCATTTCAGCTTTTGAGTCACCTGTGCCCTGTACCTGACTAAGCTAGACTTATTTGGAGTCATTTCTGTGGGTTTTTTTTCCCAACATATTTTTTGGGGTAACTAGATGTTTGCTCACATCTCTGCAGGAAGTCACACAACAGCACATGAGAGATATTCCTGCTCATACCTGGTGCACTTGGGTCACAGTGTGTCCTGGCTGAGCCCTCTGAGCCACTGGTTTCGTGGTGACTGTTCATCACTGGAACTTTCTGTTAGCTGAAGAAGCTCATGGCTATTTCAGCTAACAAATAGCAAGTCTCACAATGGTTTAGGCTTCACTTCCCTGCCTTTGTTTCCTATTCCTAAGGGGCCTTCCTTACCCACAGCCCAGTTCACTGAACTCAGCTCATCTTCATTTGCTGGTAGATATTTTCAGGGAGGCTCCTTCTGGCAGAAGACTCTAAGCAGTGTTGTCTCTATCATAAACAAGAGTCCGCATCACCCCATGTGCTAATCTAGAGAGTAGGCTTTGTTCTGAACCCTACTGGATACTACAGCAGAAACACTGTCACAGAAAACTAAACCATTTCCAAAGAAACTGTGTGCGCACGTGTACTTGTGCATGGACATGCAAATGCTTGGAGAACTTGGAAAACCAGTTCTTTCCTTCTACCGTGTGGGTCCCAAGGACTGAACTCAAGGTGTCAGGCTCAGCAGCAAGTGCCCTTAGTCACCGAGCCATCTGCCCAGCCCAAACAGGACTCTTAGCTGTGAAATTCAAGTTTATTAAAATAGGTATGGTAAACATGATGCAGTCTACTTTGCCAATGTTAGATCCATGCATTTTGTACATCACAGTGGGTAATACTACACAGACAGTTATGACTTTAAAAGCAGAGCATACAAAATAAAGCATCATAATTAAAAATTCTTCATGACAGAAAAAAAAAATAATGCCTAGTTCAAAGCCAGAAGGGGCCTTACAGCAAGACGTGTGGGGCTGAGCTGCCCTCTGATGGATCACAGGAGCTCCAAGGCCAAGTTGGCAAGTTCATTAAGCCCTGTACCCCCAAAAACCTGGGATGCAGACATCGGAGGACAGGTACTCTCATAGTTTAGAATAAAAGCTCACCACTGTGATCCTAATACCTTTCTTTCTAACAGTGCTAGGAATTGGACTTTAGGGCACCACAGATGCTAGGCAAGGGCTCTGCCATGTTCCCAGCACCCAAATACCTCGGATCTGAGCTTACACTAACACATCTTTACTTGAAATCTCAAGACATGAGAACTGGAAAGTGCTTTGTTTGTCTGTCCCTATTCCCACTTGCAGTGCTGGGGAGAGAACCCAGGGCTTTGCTATGGTAGGCAAGTACTCCACAGCGCACTCTAGTTCCAGCTCACCAGTGCGCTCATCCTTCTCCACTCTCTGTCCGGTGATCTCAGTGAGTGGTTGGCAGTGGCTCATGGTGGGTTTACATGGTGGGTTGTTCATGAGGCTTTACAGCTTTTATCAGCACCTTGGATTTCCTTGGGTTAGTGTGGCAATTTTCATGCATCTTGCAAACCAAGAGATATGAGTATACTACTTAGAAATTAAGGGACTGGGAGAAAGAATAAATTGAGGTCCTTCTATACATAAGTAAAAAAATTTAAAAAATTGACTACCCTGAGTTTTTTCTCTCTATGCAGTAAAGTGGTGGCCATGGTATTTGAGGTAAGAGGCAGTCAGTCTTAAGAAGGATCGGTATTGGGTGTGACCTTAGTGCAGTTCTCTTGTTCCTTCTGGAATGTTCATGAGGCAGTTGACTGACAATCATTCATCAGACTTAAGGAAATTTTGGAATAGGCACATGATCCAGAAACAGCTTGGCTTTGAAAAAGCTATCACATTGTAGGGTGAGTGTAGGCCTTGAATCCAGTCTGTGCCCACACTTTCCTTCACACAAAAGCCACAGCCCATACTGGGAGCTGTGGAGGGAGGTGAGGAAGACCTTCCTTTCCAGCTGGGTTTGAAGGCTGAGCTGCTCTACCTTGATTGTCGGTCCCATTTTCGTGTAGCAGCTATTTTCCACACTGAGATGCAGCTGGACATGAGTATTTCTTCAGGGAACTGGGACTCCACTTCTGAAAGGATGTCACTGTCTTTAGTCTCCATGTAACTTACTAGAGTATCCTTGAGGCTGTGAAATCAAGGAACAAGAGAAAGTTTTTGTAACATCATAGCCAGGCCAGTGGTCATGCTTTGTGGTTCAAGAGGGGCCAAGATGCTTGCCAAGACCAGACATGCTGAGAATCTTAGGTCAGCCAAGGGCTGAGCTCCTGTGCTGGTCTGGGAGCCCATGCCCGAGAGCTGTTGTTTTTGTTTTTTCAAGACAGGGTTTCTCTGTGTATCCCTGGATGTCCTGGAACTCACTCTTGTAGACTAGGCTGGTCTTGAACTCATAGAGATCTGCTTGCCTTTGCCTCTCTAGTGCACCACCACTGCCTGGCTTCAGAGGGCTGTTTTATAACCCGAGACATGATAAAGCAGACTCTTGCTTGTAGTCTTCTCTGTAGACGCTTTATAAGGAAAAACTATCAGTTTACTTCATAAAACTAAAAGCTCGAGAACACTTGTAATACTGAGGAAAGGTTAGTTTCTTTCTCTACAAAGAGCTTTTCAAACTGTTAAGAGATAAGTAGACAGGGATGGAGAGATGACTTGGGAGGTACAAGCACCACTGCTCTTCATAGAGCTTGGGAATGATTCTCAGCACCCGCCTGGTGACTCACACCATCTCTATAGCTCCAGTTCCAGGGAGCAGACACTAAAGCGTTGACAGACTTATATGCAGGCAGCACACACAAATACATATAATAAAAATTAAAGTAAGATAAGCAGCCTTCCCCCAAATAAACAAAAACTATCAAGAGACAATTCATTGTGCCATACACACATAGCTGATGAGTGTAAAATGTGCCCAGCCATTAAGTGCCTCAGAGTCGGGACGTACAAATGAAAAGAACATGCTGGTGTTGGACCACTAGACTGACAGACTTGGCAGAGAGGGATAACTGTGCCTTTACACACTGGGGTGGCTTTTACATAAGTCTACTTGTCATGAGATTATGAGTTTTGTTGTTTTCATGTGGCCCTGAGATTGGCCTCAAACTTGCTGTGTATGTAGCTGATGATGGACCTGAGTCCTAAACTCCTGAGTGCTGTGATTATAGGTATGTGCCACCATGCCCCATTTATGCAGAGCTGAGGAATGAACCCAGGGCTCCTTGCATACACTCTATCAGTGAGCTACATCCCCAGTCTGCCTTCCTGGTTGCTTGCCTTTTTGTGTGTGTGTGTGATATGTTACATGTGTGCACGTTTGTCCATGTGTGTCCAGAGGCCTAAGGGTGATATTTTATGTCTTACTCTGCCACCTTGCATCTTATTTCCTTGAGATAGGTTCTTACTGGCCCGGAACTTGCTTTTGCTTTTGTTAGCTGGCCAGTGAGTTCCCAGAATCTGCCAGTTGTCCCTACCATATACCCAGTCCTGAGTTATGGACATACACACTCAAGTTTTGATGTGGGTGCCTGATATCTAAACACAAGCTCCTACACTTGTACAAAACACACTCTAAGTCTAAGTACACTGTAGCTGTCTTCAGACACACCAGAAGAGGCCGTCAGATCTCATTACGGGTGATTGTGAGCCACCATGTGGTTGCTGGGATTCGAACTCAGGACCTTTGGAAGAGCAGTCAGTGCTTTTAACCTCTGAGCCATCTCTCCAGCCCAACAACACACACTCTTACCTACTGGGCCATGTCCCTAACCTCTGACTTTTTTTTTTCTTTTAATCATAAAGGATTAAAATCAAATAGAATACAAAAAACCAAAGAAGCCTGCTGTGGTGGTGCACACCTTTAATCCCGGCAGAGGCAGAGGCAGATCTCTGAGTTTGAATCTAGCCTGATCTACAGAGTGAGTTGAGTTCCAGGACAGCCAGAGCTATACAGAGAAATTCTGTCTTGAAAAACTGAAAACCAAAGCAAACCAAATCTATAAAGTATCCAAGGCATGGAGAGTTAGCAGAAAAAGGGTCTTGGATAAGGCAGGACTACCTTCAAGCCTAGGGGAAGCCACCAGCAGGCAATGGGACATTTGCCAGCAGCTGTACAACGCCCTACCTCCAATTGGGGTTGAAGCTGTTCGCAGCCCGGGGGCCCTTGAGCTTGAGCACAATCATCTCATGGAGCTCCAGGAGGAAGGCGTCTAGGCCTGCCTCATTCAGGAATGTGCCCAGGAGTCTTTGGTGCTGTGTGCTGAGCTCCTCTTTGTATTGCACATCAATTTCCCGAAATAGCTCCTGAAATGAAGGATGGACAAGGGTGGGTAGAGAGATAAGGCCCGGGAAGAGTGCCGCCACAGCCTCACAGTGGAAGCAGAGGTGAGACTCACTTTGTTCAGTCGCAGCCGCTGTTCTGACTTATGTGCAGATAGGAACTGCCAGAGAGCAATGATGTGTCTCAGCTGACATCTACTGAAGGCCTGAAAGAAACAGCGTCATCCATGTGCATCACGGAATCCAAATGCCACACCATAGGCACATTCCCCCATTTCTGTCTTGAGCTCATTCTAGTTCCCTTGTCATGACCTATGCCTGTCTCTTCATGACATCACACATTGTACAGTTGCAGTGCTCACAGATGGTGGGCCCTGCCTAGAGATGACATCATAGAGCATATGTCAGTCTACTGATCCAAGTATATGGTGTACAGGGCAGACTGATTGTGTGAGCAATGTTCTTGATTCTTCCTGCTTTGGGGAGTTCCTACATTAATGCATGGTGGAATTAGGAAGTAAGCAGGAGCTTTTGACAAGGGTCATGCTGATTCCCATGCAACACTTTCCAACAGGACTCCCCTCCCTCTTTTGAGACATGGTCTTACTCAGAAGCCTAGTATGGCATGGAACTTACTGTATAGCCCAGGCTGGCCTGGGAGTTGCAATCTCCCTGCCTCTTCCTCCTGAGTACCGGCAATACTGGTATACCACCAGGCTTGGCACTAGTGCTTACCTTTAAGACCTGAGCTGTCTGATCACACATCCGTAGGACTTCTTCGATGTACACATTCAAGTCCATGCCAGGATCCCCACCAGCTGTGCTCAGGAAACCCAGAGTGATTTCTATGATAGACAGGGCTTCACAGGCATCACTATAGGACTGTAGCTGTCCGCTGATGGTACTGATTGCTAAGTTAGGGAGTGAGCTCTGGAGAATAAAATGGAAGGCTCGGGTTAGGGTTGGGCTTGTTTCTCACCAACTGAGAAGAGATTAGCTTTGTCACTGCTGAAGCTAGAGCTGGGACAGGCTCTCCAGAAGGCACTAGCCTGATGCAGGCAGCACTCCAGACTCCACAGACATAGACAAACTTATAGAACCTCAAGACAACACTATTAAGTTCTTTGGCTGTTTAGCCACAGCACACATAACTGTGATATATTACCAAGAAACCAGTCCCACAAGATGTCAGTATATTTAAAATCAGCTAAAAAAAATTGGTGATCTGCTGTCCTGCTTTCCTTTGTGGAAAGCACTGGACTCACAGGAGTCTCAGGATTCTTATGAAGACACCGAGACGCTAATGTTCACAGTAGCTATGATGCAGCTGGAGCTGTCTTTAGTAGCTCGAGCCTCTCAGCAAGAGACAAGGGCTATCAAGAGCACCTGTGCCATTTTGTTCTTGATGTCCATGAAGAGATGCTCATAGTTCCAGTCCCGTCTGTATACCAGGGTGGGTATTCCCTAAAGGGAGAGAGAAAGTTTTAGAGATAAAATAGAAAAAAATTGATAGAATATAGTGGGTATATTCACTAGATGGCAAACACATCTTCCCTCAGTGACTCAGTAGCAGAACCCAGCTATTCAAGACATTTCTGGTAAAGCCCGCAGTGTTGCCCCAGGATGTCTATGCTGAAGATGCCATCTTTAGAAACAGTGACACAACAGTGAAGCTTTGCTACAGTGGCTTCAGAGATCCTGCTGTATGGAACACTGCAGCACACTGAGTGTGCAAGGGGCACCAGGAGGACCAAGTGTAGGAGGATAGCTCATTCACTAAGGGAGTCACTGCACGAGATAGCAGGGCTGTCAGAGGGAATCAGAAATAGCTTTGGGATCAAGTCACAGCCTAACTGTAAGCTATATGATAAACTTATGGATGCCTATGGAAATAAATAAACCTACATGCAATGTACTTAAGTGGACTGGAAGGATCTCCAGCAGTCCAGATGAAGGAACAGAGTGTGGCTCTGACACTGTGTTCAATAGGTGGCAGAAATCCTACGTGTGAAGGCAGACAATTGAGTTAAGGTAACTGGAAACCTGAGCTGGAGCCACAGGCCTCTGTGCCGAGGGACTCGAGGGCATCCAACATAGAGAACCCAGGAAACATTGTGTCAGATGGCTAAAATGACAGGTATGCCATGGCCGTTAAAGGTGAGGACACAGGGAGGACACACTGGTCCCTCAGGCATAGAGTGCTGAGGAACAAGGCAACAGTGGCAGAGTTTCTTGGTGGTGCTATTAACAATTGCAGAAAAACCAAATGCTAAGTCCCCTAGAGACTGGAGAATGTCTCCAGGGGACTGAGGTGCAGACAGTCCAAAGAGCTTGAGATCACCACAGCCAGGAGGCTCATGGAACTGTGGCCTTGCATGCTTTGAGTGGGAAGTAGATGACACAATTGAGACTGTGGGTGGTGCAGTGCACTCTGGTGTCCCCCCCCCAAAACCCCAATGGTACCTTACTTTTGACATAACTAAGCACATTAGCTAGTTGCAGACTCCACTTACCTTGAGGGTCAGCCTGGGCTTGCCCTGTAGGAACCGGCTGCTGATCTGCCGTTGGATCTTCTCTAGATCAAACTCTTGTGAGGTTTCCCCACCTTGCTGCACTTGGTACTGGCAGTTGGAGAGGATCAGTGGATTCAGATCCCGTTCCACCTCATAACTGATGACATGCAGGTCAGCAACCTCAGAGATATCTACAGAATAGCTGAGGGACAAGACACATGCTGGATGTGGAGAAGAGACACATAGGGACATTCCTGTTCCAGCCTGTATGGTCTGAACAGGTGTAGGCTGCACGTCTATGGGCCACTCTGGAGAGAATGGCCAAGGGAGGCTCTGCCATGGAAAGAGCAGAAGGTGCAGAGGCTCAGGAGCCTAGGGACAGGCAAACACCATGCTCTCTTGGCTTGTACACCCACCTGTTGTCTTCATTGGAAAACTTTTGCACCGTGTAGACCATGTTATTGTGTAGGCTAATCAAGTAGCTGACTAAAGCAGTTCCACAGAGGCCTAGGCCCTGACGCCTTGGAAGGATGACCTCAAATTCAGCATCCAGATCCAAGTCAGAACAGCAGTAATCTTTTGGTAGCTTGATCTCACCTAGAAATGACGAGATCATTCCTTAACAGACAGGTAAGCTGCACCATGCAGTCTTAGCTGTAGCATCAAGGTGAGGGGAAGAAGAGGCTCACAGACATGGCCATCCCATCTAATACAGAGCAGGGAGCCTATTTAAGGTCTTGTCTTTAACCAGACAAGTGTTCAATGCTGACAAGTGTTCAATGATCCCAGCTCTTTCTTGAAACCCAGTTTTTGGATTTAAAAAGATGAAGGCTGTCAGACCACCATACTTCTCCCAGACCCTCTGTGCTGGCTGGTCTTATGTCAACTTGACACACGCTACAGTCATCAGAGGAGAGGCAGCCTCAAGTAAGAAAATACCTTTGTAAGAGCTGGCTATAGGCAAGCCTGTGAGGCGTTTTCTGGATTAGTGACTTACAGGGGAGAGACAAGCCATTGTGGGTGGGGCATTCCCTGTGCTGGTGGTCCTGGCTCTATAAGAGCAGACCATGGAGGGGAACAAGCTAGGAAGCATCAACATTCTCATTCTCATGGCCTCTGCATCAGCTCCTGCCTCCAGGTTCCTACTTTGTTTGAGTTCCTGTCCTGACCTCTTTTGATGATATGATGCTAAGGAAGAAATAAGCCACATAAACCTTCCTCCCCAACTCGCTTTTGTGATGTTTCATCACAGTAATAGTAACCCTAAGTAAGACAGCCTCCATCTGAAGACACCTAGAGAGCTTGCACGGTGCTGGGTGTGACGGGCAACACTGAACTTCGGAGCAGTATGTGCACAGCTCATCCTCTTGTGACGCTGCTGGAGGGAGGAGGACACTTACCATTGGTCTCCAGTGACCGCCTCAGTGCATTCCACGTGGACAGAAAGATGGTGATTCGGTCATGCAACAGCTTTCTCAGCCCATCTGTTGAGCAGAGCAGTTCAGAAGAACTGTGACAACAATACAGCCATGTTCCGACTCATAGCAGCTCTGCCTTCCTGTTGCAGCTTGGCTAGCTGGAACTAGGGTATCTTTGTCTCATGCCCAGTGACCTGCTATTGAGCCCTCATCCCTTTATCTGTTAAACACTTATGTTTAGAGCTTGAATAGAGTCTTACCTGAACTGTGACTGTGAATGAAGCCTCTGATGGAACTGTATTCCACTCTCGAGACATTCTGGAACTGTTTGACCAGATCCCTTTGCAGAGCCAATATCTCAGGCAGGAATTTCACCAACCTTAGTTCTGCTTCCTGCAGAAAGGAAGATGGTTTAGTAGTGATGCCTCTGTTTCCCTAAGGAATGCTAGTGAGCTTGTACATTTTGTAGGTGCTTGGGGGATTGATACTGCTGAGTGAGTCTGCTCAGTGTTCCATTTTCTATGTGACATACCATAGACTTTAGAAAGAGGTAAAGGGCCATCTCATTCTTTCTCTAAGTACCCACAAATGGCTTTCAGGGTTACACTCTTCTACAC
The DNA here is from genome assembly GCF_000001635.26 of Mus musculus. Taxonomy (NCBI): domain Eukaryota; kingdom Metazoa; phylum Chordata; class Mammalia; order Rodentia; family Muridae; genus Mus; species Mus musculus. Next base: position 119,479,312 of record NC_000077.6, on the reverse strand, counting down.
TCTGCCCTGGAACCCAGAGCCAAACCTGTGTGCCAAAACCCAATGGGTAGAACTGCCTTGAGGACTAAATCCTATCTCATCCAGTACAAAATTGACCCTGGATAGATCAAATACCTAAATGTAAGACCCCAAACTGCCAGAGGAAAACAGGAAATGTGCTGGAGTGAAGAGTCATTTCTGGACAGGAATCCAAAAGCACCAATTGACACAAATGACTAAAAACCTTCTGTTCAACAAAGGAACCATTCAACAGGGGCAAAGGAGAATTACAGAATAGAAGACTTGCCATTAGCCCAAAAAAGGCTTCTGTCCAGAGTATGTAAAAAACAATAGCCTAACAATCCCATTAAGACTGGGTAAATGAACTGAATAGATACTTCTCAAGAAATACAGATGACCAACAAGTACATGAAGAAATGTCCAGTATCATTAGTTATCAGGGAAAAACCAATTAGTAATATACTGAAATACTATCTCACCCCCAGGCAGAAGGCCAGTGAAAAAAACAGCCAGTGTCAAATGGGGCCCAGGAAGTGGAGAAAAAGGAATACCATTGCTAGTTGAGCATAAATTAGAACAGCTATTATGGCAAAGTAGGGAAGGTCCTCAAAAAATCAAGTGTTAATTACCAAACAGTCTAGCCTTTCTTCTGGTTATGCACTCAGTAGACCAATGACACATGTGCACCCCCATGCTTTCTGCGACTTCAGTGACAACAGCTAAGAGTTTCAACTTAGATTCCCATTAGCAGATGAACAGGCAGAGTGTGTGTGTGGTGTATATCACAAAGGAAGACACTCAACCACTGGGCTTAAGATGAATAAACCCCTGCAGTCCAAAGGAAAATGGCTATAGTTGGCTAAGAGGTCACTTATTTGAAAGATTTATCCTACATATAGAAGTACTCTGTGCATACTTGTCTGCATGCCAGCAGAGGGCATCAGGTCACATCATAGGTGTTTGTGAGCCACCATGAGGTGCTGGGAATTGAACTCAGGACCTTTGGAAGAGTAGCTAGTGCTCTTAACCCCTGAGCCATCTCTCCAGCCCCAAGAGGTTACTTTAATAAGTGAAATAAGTCACATACAGGAAGATAACTACTGCACAATCATATGTATGAGCTTAAAGAAGCTGGCTTATAGGTGGGATAGTAACCACCGTTCTTCTCCACTGTTCTCCAGTGACTGCCTCAGTGTGCTCCATGTGGACAGAAAGACGGTGATTGGAACAGTTTCTCAGCCCATCTGTCGAGCGACAGATTGAGGAAAGAGGTAGGAAGTAAGGCTGGGCTTCATCAGTGCATTCTGTGAGTCACAATGAACTCCATTAATGTGTAAAATTCTTAAAAAGATAAAGAAGTGGTCTCTTGTGTTTGTGTGACTGGCTGGATATGTGAGAAGCTGTTGGAAGCAAACAGACATCAGTGGTCATTGTTCCAAAGCCTCAGACCCAAGCTACCTCAGCCAAAACCACCCTGAGAGAAATCACAGCACTGACACGAGGCAGTTACTTTTGTGAATACCCGACACTGGTGCTCAGGGTCACCTCAAAGATCACCATGACCAGCCCTCCAGTGGATAACAGAAACTGAGTTCCTGGGTCCGACAGGATTGCTGCACCTCAGACCTTCCCAACCTACTCCAGCCCACATTCCCAGCTTCAGTCTGTGCCTAGATGATCTAACAGTTACAAATGTTCACGCGCTGAATAATGTTTGCTGTCACTGCAGACACTGCAGATGACCTGTACCCTTTTTGTTGTAGAGTGGCCAGATGGCCTCCTGGCCCTCAATTCTCTTCTGATGACTACTGACGGACCTATGTGTTATTTTACCTGTGACTACGCTTCAGAGGGCCTGAGACAGCAAAGGCCTTCTTGAGTTCCCTGCTACTAATATTCTCTTAGAGCCACAGCACTGGTAACTACTCAGAACTGTGGCCCTTGGAGTCAGTGTTCTGAGCAGAGGTTCAGGGCTTCCTGTTTTTGTGAGGTCAAGCAGGAGTCCTTCGTACCTTCTGGAGGAAGTGCCAGAGGACAGGCACCGTTTCCTTGCCGTTCTTCTGTTCCACGATGTGCTGCAGGTACTCCACTGTGATTTTCCTCCTGCAGCTCCAAATCTTTGAGCAATGAATTATACTTTTTTGGGGCAAGTGGGGCAAGAAGGTTGCTGGGTCCCCATAGATGATTTTGGTCACAGGGTTGGAGCTGATGCGCTCATCTTGGCTGATAAGAGCATTTATAGCTGGCAAGTTTTTGTCAAGATGCTGGATGAAGAGAATGAAACAGAATTCTGGAATTCAGACATTGCTGCACACAGGCTGTGGCTACCCTCCTACCTTGCCTGTCCCGCTGCTGCTTTCTGTTATACTTAACAGTTCCTTGTAGGGTTTGCCCCCCTGCACCCTGAATACAGGGGATTCAGGGCTAAGATGCCACAATCACTGCTTTCCTTCCACCTCCCCACTTTATCTCTGGTATGCTTTGTTCCTCTCAGCAGCGCTCTTCTCTGACAGAAGAGTATTTCATCTGTGACCATTGTGCATCCTAGTGGGTCTCTCGGTAGGGTAGTAGTTCTGCTTCATACTCTCACATGCAGCTCTCTAGAGTGATGACAAGCAAGCTGTAGGTTGAGGGCAGTGAAGCCTGAGGCTCAGAGGAGTCCCTCCCCAGCGATGATGGGTAAAGATTACTCAGCAGATGAATGGGAGACCCCTACTCCTATCCTAGACAGAAGTGCTAAGCAACTGTCACAGCTTACCTTCAGTTCACGTAGCAGAAGAGTTTCAAAATGCTTCTCCCAGTTGTTCCTGCATCCTTTGGTTGACAATTCTGCATTAAAATTTAACACCCCTACAAATGAAACAAGAATGTGTGGGTTGCCCTAGAATAAGAGCCATAGCATCCTGCATAGGGTAAGTACCAGGTAAGTGCCAATAGAGAGTTCAATATGGAGGAAATACTTTCCTAAGTACCCTAAGGATGCTAACAGGCCCTGATGCAATCATCTGCTGCTGTTGCCTTTGTAATGATTCCTTAACTTCAGACAGTTCCTTTGATTCCATTGCTGTCACCATGAAGCCATTCAGAACCCAACTACTAAGAACAGAACTTAAAACCACAAGCCCAGAAGCAGGAAAGAGTGGTGCCCAGTGCTACCGTCAGCCACTCCAGCTGCTGCACAAACCAACACCTATGAAAGTGGTGTAGATGCTAAGATAGCGGCAGCCTTCTAGAATGCCCTCATTTGTGTGAAATCACACCAAAAAAAAAAAAAAAAAAAAAAAAAACCAGGCTTTCAATGAAATGAGGTTTTACTAAATAGCAAATTCCTGTAATGAATGCAGACTGGGGAGGAAGGCCCTAGAACAGTGAGTTCAGTTTGCAGGAAGCCCCTTTCTTCTTGTTAGTATCTTATTTTAAAAGATTCGGGGTGGGGACTGGAGAGATAGCCCAGTGGTTATGAGTGCCCGCCAACTGCTCTTCCGAAGGTCGTGAGTTCAAATCCCAGCAACCACATGATGGCTCACAAACATCTGTAATGAGATCTGATACCCTCTTCTGGGATGTCTGAAGACTGCTACAGTGTACTTACATATAATAAATAAAAAAGGTTGGGGTGGTGGGTAAGAGCACTGGCTATGCAAGCCTGACAACCTGAGCTCTATCCCCAGGACCCACAAACACCTGGTGTAGTGGGTTGTACCTGTAATTTCTGCACTGCACGATGGGAGGCAATGACAGGAGAATTGCCTGAAGTTCACAGGCCAGCTCTCCTTGAATATGCAGAGTAGCAGCCATAACAAGAGAGACTTCTCTCAACTAGATGGAGAACCAACTCCCAAAAGCTGTCCTCAACTTCCACACATGCACTGAGCAGGTGTGTGCCCCTACCATTGATGGTTTTAAAAGATCGTTGCAGGACTTTCTTTGGCTCAGCTGGACAGGAATGTTTGCCTATCATGTTCAAGGCCCCATGCATTAATCCCCAGCACCACCAAAATCAAAAAGGTTTTTGTTCTTTTTGCAGTTAAGGAAAAGTCATTCTTAACAATGCCATCCTTAGCCGGGCGTGGTGGTGCACATCTTTAATCCCAGCACTCCAGAGGCAGAGGCAGGCAGATTTCTGAGTTCGAGGCCAGCCTGGTCTACAAAGTGAGTTCCAGGACAGCCAGGGCTACACAGAGAAACCCTGTCTCGAAAAACCAAAAAAATAAAAATAAAAATAAAAACAACAATGCCATCTTCACTGGAGGATGGCTCAGTGGTTAAGAACACTGGAAGAGTAGTAGCCAGAGGTCCTGAGTTCAATTCCCAATAGCTACATGGTGACTTGTAATGGGCTCGGATTCTCTCTTCTGGTGTGCATGAAGATAGGGCACACATACACATAAAATAAATTAATCTTTTTTAAAAACTAATGCCATCTTCAGTGCTATTTATCAAATCATCTTGCATGTCCTTCCTTGATAGATTTAAATGCTTAGAACACAACTGTCAGCTCAATGAGCAGTGCTGGCTTTTGCTCAAAAAAAGCCGACTAGGAGAAACTGTGTGCATGGACACGGTCCATGGTCAACTAGGAGACTGGTTTACAACCATGGACTTTTTCATAAAAATCAGAAGCAAGGCTAATGATTGATTCTTGTGTGATTCTTGCTTGGCATGTGTCTCCCACACAATAGGTTTGCACTTGTGTGTAAATACTCCCAAGTACCAAAGGTCACAGGACCTTGTGCACGGTGATTTGAGAACAGAGCAATTTCTTCAGCCTGCTAGAAGGAGTTCGGGCTTCTGTTTCTCCCATCCCCCCTCTTTTTATTTTAAAAAAGGATTTTTCCTGTGAAGCCCAGGTGACCCAAGAACTCATCTTACTCATGCCTCATCTTCCAAAGTGCTAGATTACAGGCTCTCCTCACGTCTGTGGCTCTCACTCCTGCAGGGGTCCTGGGCCTAGCACAGCTCTTCCCCCTGTGCTTACCGTGGCTCTGCACCCTGAGCAGGCTGCTCAGGATGAGGTGGACCACATGGATGGTCTCGTCGGCACTCCTGCCCAGCATCTTGGTTAGCTGCTCCAGGTCTCTCTGGATGTGCTGCTGTAGGAAGCCTTGTGGGTCCTGGACCCAAGGCTTAATGATTACTGTCAGGGCCTGGGAGCAATGAAACAAAGCGTTCAGAATATCTCATATAGAGTGGACATGGTGAGCCCAGGAGAGGGCAGAAGAGCAAGACACCAGCATCAAATCAGAGGATGACTTCTAAGCATGATGTAGCAACAGAGATGGTAGAAGGAACAGGCATAAGCTGGCTGTGGGATTATCTAAAACATCAGCCTTGAACTTTTTGTCCTTTTAGCTAGTATTCATATGGTAGAGATGGAGCATACATGGCCTTAGCTTCTCCGTGCTGCTCCCTGAAAATAAACTTCATCATCACATCCTTACACCTTGTGTACAGGTGACATTGAGTCTCATAATGCAAAAAGCTAGTTGGTATCAGTTAGGAAGAAAACCAGACTCTGTATCTTTCCATGGTAGAACTCTTAGCTCTAGAGCACCATGAAAAATATTAATAATTAAAAAAGAAATGGATTTTACATAATCTGAAAAGTACTTCTTATCCTATTCCTTGCCACGTTGGAGATTAGGCTTCTATGACCTGACAGACGAGGCATGAGCAGCACACTTATAACCCACAGGCACTGGAAAGCAGGCTTAGGGCTGGCAGGAAACAATAGCAAGGTCTTCTCTAGCAGCTCAAGAGAACTCTGAGCAGCAGCTTATTACAAATACCTGGGGATTGTGGGTGGCTCCCACAAGCATAGCCAAGTGAGTGAGTAGCCGGGTGAGAATAAAGACCACTGGGGACTGCCCTCGGTCAGATACTTCTGCTACACCACTGGACTGTGGGCTCCCCAACACGTGGCCAGTCTGCGTTCTGTCCTCATTGTTTCTGGAAAGGAAGAGAAGACTAGGTGAACATTAGAAGAGGCTAATCTTCCAAGCTGCAGGTGACGTCTCAGAGACTCAGGACTTGGAGGTAGGGCTCCATGCCCCGAGGGAACATTAAAAGTCGAGGGAACATTAAAAGTCGTCGTCGTCGTTGTCATCGTCCCCCTCCTCCTCCTCCTTCCTCCTCCTCCTCCTCCTTGGCCTGGGATGCCTGCCTATATAACTTTACAGACCTCCCTTCTGGCTAGCCAACAACCTAAGACTCAGCTTAAAGTGGCTGCATAAAATGGCTGCTGCTGACCCCCAAGAAGGCATCAGAGAAGAGGCTTGCAATCGTCCCTGGGCAGCTAGAGTTCAGAATATTTTGCACCCATGCCTGTATTTTCCACGTTCTTCTCATTTTCCCAATAATTGGGATCCAAGGTCTGGTAGAACATTTTGCATCATATGTAGTAGGTGGGAGATACAGTGTGTACATTCAGTTGCAAGAATACTGCATGTCAAGGACCTTCAGCTTGGACATAAGCAGCTCTGACTACACCAGAACATATTGTGCTGTAGACAGGCCCCACCAATCAATCAGAAGGGAGTAATGAGCTCCCTTCATTGTGTCAGAAGTGTGGGGTCAGACTTACTTATCTGGCCTTGTAGGCAGTCTAGATGACTGTGAGCACATGGGGACAGGAGTAGCATTCTGTCTAACTCCTGTGTCATTTTACGTATCAGGCAGCTTTTACTAAGGATTTTACAATGTCATGGGTGTCTTAGAACCTACCCCTCGCACAAACCAAGGCATGGAAATATTTGGCAAGCTTGATTGTGTGCCGTTTATTTTCCTTATATTTGGAAAAACAAAAACAAGGCACGTGTGATGGTGTGCCCCTGTAGTCTGAACACTCAAGTACCAGGACAGCCATGGATATTGTGTGAGATCCTATGTATAAAAACAAAATAAACGCCGGGTAGTGCTAGCACATGCCTTTAATCCCAGCACTTGAGAGGCAGAGGCAGGTGGATTTCTGAGTTCGAGGCCAGCCTGGTCTACAGAGTGAGATCCAGGACAGCCAGGGCTACACAGAGAAACCTGGTCTCGAAAAAACCAACAAAACAAAACAAAACAAAACAAACAAAACCCCCAGATTGCTGTCATTGGGAAGATGAGAGAGAACTAAGGCTGGTGGGTTACAAGTTCAAGTTAGGTGGCATGTGCAGAGATTGGCAGATACTGGCTCAGTGTGTTGGACCTGACTGTCCTCCCAAGTCAGGGCATCTGCTTATAGAAAAATGTTTGTACAAGGAGTAAGCCCAGGACCCACAGAACATATCAGTATTGGTAAGTGCTAATATGCCAGCCACATTGCATTCAGGACCAGTGATAGCACCTTACAATTTCCCGATGACAGGGACTTTGGCACTGATGCCATGCATGACATAGATCCAGAAGGACAATAGTGTTTGAGGCACAAGTTAGTGACAGTTTAGAAAAAAAAGAAAGAGTATAAGCAGTGCTGATGTCTAGGGCTGATTCCCAGCAAGGAAGAAGCAGCTTATGTACCTGATAGCACTGAAGCCCTCATGCGGCGTGTGGTTAAGACCTCCGACTGGAAGACCACAGTCCAGACAGGTGCTCTCTTGCATTGGCCTGCCACACTAGAGTGAACACAGTGTTGTGTTATGCATAAGAGCTGCTGTGTAACAACCCTGCTCTGCCATACAAAGGGATGGTTCCTATGTGTGCATATAATTCTGAGGAGTGATATGGGGACAGGGTGGACACTCCTAAGTATGGTAACAGAAATGCAAACTTTTATGAAAAGTAGACATAAAACTGAGTTTGAATCCCAAATTGATTGACACAGTATAGGAAAAGTTGAAGCACACAACTCTATTCCTTTCTTGTACCTGTGCACTCGTCTTAGGGCTGTAATATCTAACACCGTAAAAAGCAGCATTACTCACTTTCAGCCTAATTTTTTTTTTAAATATATGATGGCGATTTAAAAATAATTCAACATAACATTATTTGCAAGGACCTCTTTAAAAAGTTAGATGGTATAGCTCTGAACTGTGTGACACATGGCCCACAGCATACCAAAGCAGTCACAGACCCCCAAAACCTGGGTCCGTCTGGGAAAGAATCCTGCTTTGCCTCATTCCATGGACAAGGAAGTATGTCAGTCTCAGAATCGGTGGGTTGTTTGCCTCAGTCCCCTCCACAACGTGTCCTTAATGAACGATGTGTTACTGCAGCCTGGTAGCTTGCTGCTTAGCAGGCACAGTGCCTGGGGTGGCAAAAGCCTGGGTAGTCCAGGATGGTGATTCCCTTCCATCCTTTTCATGGGCCAACTATGGGATGTCTTTCCCGTTCAGTAGTGTCACTAACCCCTGCTGTGTGGTCTGAAAATGCAGTTATCCCAACCAGCAGCCCTCTGGGGAGCCATCTCACCAAACTCTATCCCAAGCACCAAAACTCACCTCTCCCACAGAGCATGGATGGCCTCTGGGACAAGCTGTTAAAAGAACAAGACACACATTGGCTAGTTAGGGTCCAGATGACCCACTGGGGCCTACTCTCTGCCCTCTCTGCTCCTGATCAAGTATGACACAGCCTTCGCACCTCCCTAGAAGTTTGAGCTGTTGGGTAAATTGTGAGGAAGTATGTGATATATGCGTAGTGTGGACGATGGATGTGCTCAGTGAAAATGTCTGAACTTAGTTTTAGAAAGCAAAGATAAATTAGATGGATTAGATCACCAGTTCACAAACAGTGAATTCAGCAGCATGGTAGAGAGTGTTTTCCACCTTTCTTTTCTTTGGATTTATTATTGCTGTCTGACAAAATTTAAAAATATTTTTAAAAGATTATTTACTCAAAGCAACAGCAAAATCCACACAAAGCCTTGGGCTACGTGATTTTGCCTTCCAGTTCTGTATTTCAGCCTTGTCTTTATTTGAACTTCAGTGTAGCTCAGAGTTCCCTCTTTTCTCAGATGCATGTTCTAGAGCGCACCAAATGCTGCAAAGGGCTTCCTCTAGACTCAGACACAGGAGCAGAGCATGGGTCCTGTAAGCCTCCAAAGGCAAATGTGGCCCCCAAGCACAACCCAAGGTCTGTGTTCTTCTATCGGAAGAGCATGGTGCCAGCACTTACTGTACCAGGTGACATTTTCCAGGCCCCTCCAAGTCCTGGCGTGAACTAGCAGGTCTTCAGGCATTGTTGGAAGAAAAGCATTCTGAAATTCCAGAAGCAGGACAGGTCATAACAAGTGAACACACATCCGTACAGTCAGAACAAAGCAAGGAGGGCATTGACTATGCAGCCTCAAGGATGCCTATGATGCCTAGTCTTGGCTGTCAATCTGGTTAGATCTGGAATCAACTAGGAGATAAACTGCTGGGCATACCTATGAAGGATTCCCTACTCAGGGTATCTGAAATGAGAACACCCACCCTACTTTCTACATTAAGGAGGTCCAGGGAGAGCTCCTTGTGCTCCTTTGCCTTCCCATCCTGCGGGCAAGGTCATCTGTTGTGTGTACATTACTATTGAGTTCATCTTCCTCTTGCTCCTGCTGCCATCTATCCCTGACAGAGAGTCTCCAGGAACCCTCTAGGAGACTAAACAGCTATGGGGTTCTCAGCCTCTCCATTGGAGGGCCACCCAGACTGTATCACACACAGCTATCTGACAAATACAAATCCCCTTTCAATTGTATTCATGCCATTGGATCCCTGATATAGCTGTCTTGTGTGAGGCTATGCCAGTGCCTGGCAAATACAGAAATGGATGCTCACAGTCATCTATTGGATGGAACACAGGGCCCCCAATGGAGGAGCTAGAGAAAGTACCCAAAGAGCTGAAGGGGTCTGCAACCCTATAGGTGGAACAACAATATGAACTAATTAGTACCCCCAGAGCTCGTGTCTCTATCTGCATATGTATCAGAAGATGGCCTAGTCAGCCATCATTGGGAAGAGAGGCCCCTAGGTCTTGCAAACTTTATATGCCCCAGAACAGGTGAATGCCAGGGCCAAGAAGTGGGAGTGGGTGGGTAGGGGAGCAGGGCATGGGGAGGGTATAGGGGGACTTTTGGGATAGCATTGAAATGTAAATAAAGAAAAGGTCTAATAATAATTAGAGAGAGAGAGAAAGAGAGAGAGAAGCCTGACTAACACAGTGCTTAGGACTCTGTACCACCACTGTGGGCAGACAGATAAAATCAATAAGACAGATGGTTTTTAACAGTTCCTAAGTCACCAGGTTTGTTTTCCCTGGGGACAAAGCCCTGAAGAAGTGATCTTACCGCCATGTTGACAGGATAGAAGGCCAAGTTCCTCAGGGGCTTCAAAATTTGGTTGTGTCCACAGAGGAGGATGGTTGCCACATGGACGGCCATTTCAGTCACCGTTCCCTTCAGGATGCTGTTAGCAGACCTGATCTTCAGCAGGGGCAGAGTATTATCCACTAGCGATCTTGCAAAGCATCTGATGTTAGGATCAGAGAGGATCTTGCTTTCCTTAATGAATTTGTTCACTGCCTCCAATTGCTGATGAGAAAAATGTTCTTAACATTAACATGTTTCAAAACAATATTGTAGGGCTGGACTGAGCACTTGAGAGGTAGAGATAGAAGACTCAAGAGTTAAAGACTAAGCCGGGCGTGGTGGCGCACGCCTTTAATCCCAGCACTCGGGAGGCAGAGGCAGGCGGATTTCTGAGTTCGAGGCCAGCCTGGTCTACAAAGTGAGTTCCAGGATAGCCAGAGCTATACAGAGAAACCCTGTCTCAAAAAACCAAAAAAAAAAAAAAAAAAAAAAAGAAGCAAAAAGAGTTAAAGACTAGCCCAGACTACATGATACCCTGAAAAAAAAAAAAAAAAAAAAAAACAACAAAGAAACACCATACCCTGAATTCCAATATGGTGTGGTAATGCACACCTGTAATCCCAGGACTCAAGGCAGAGGGAAGAGGATCGTGAGTTTAAAGACAATGGGGGCTACACATGCACATCAAGACCTTGTCTCAAACAAAACCAGAAAAATAGACATGCTCTAAGGATGCTCTATGGTAGGCACTACTCAGCACACACACCAGTATCCCAAGCACTGAAGAAAAACAAAATGCAGTAGAATCTCATAGCTTATGCTTTAGTAGTTCAGACAGAGCTTTCCTCTAGTAAGGTTTCTACCTCTATCATAGGTAGAAAATTACCAGCATAATTCATGTTTGTGCCGATGATGGGATGAGACTGTAGACACACCCTGCTGTATAGAGGGCTGCTCACCTTTGCTTCTGGATGGAGGCTGCCATTGGGGGAACGGTACAAAGCAGCCACCTCTGTGTACAAGGCCAGCAATAAGTAGGCTGTCTGCTGGGGTTTGGGGCTTCTGCAGGCCTGCAGAGACAAAGATATCAAGTAAGATTTAAAGGATATGTGGCACTTATCAGGCCCTTACACTGAACTACATTTCTGAGGAAGGGGGAGGCATCTTCTGGCACACTCTGGGAATCTGTAGTTCACTGTTAGACAGCCAGCAGTTGTCCTTCCCATGACTACTTCTCTACTATGAGAATTAGTTCCTAAGCAGAGACAAAGTTCCTATTTCCTCCTTGCCAGAACAATGGCATGGATTCAAATGGGAAGAGAACCAGAGCAGTTTCAAGGTCAGACGTCTAAAAACCTTGACATCAGTATCAGTCAGGAGCAGAGTAAGCCATAGATATACAAAGGAATCTGAGCGTTGGCTGTACTAGCCTTCTTCAGGTCTGAGTTAGTTTGGAGCAGCTTCTCATCAGGGGCTCCGTTACAGACACTGGCTAACTCAAGTGTCATTGCACCCGTTCCAGCCACTAGTTTGCTGTGAAGGCTAGAGACCATGAAAGTCTGACTTCTAGTACAGTGTCACTTTAGGGGGCTACTCAGTTGCTCACTCCATTATTTGATGTATGTAAGGGAAGATGCAAGGCTTCAGGCAGTGCCTTCTGGTATAAGAGAGAAGCCCAGACCCGTCTTACCATCAGAGCATTCCCAATGTCTAGGGTCTTGCACTCAAGCACAGCTTTGGCCGTTGCATCACGGACAGCCTTGTATTCATTACCGTGGACGAGGTATCGGTCCATCAGGCTTACGTGGTCCTTCTGCAATTGGAGCAGTATAGGGGCTAATCACAGTAGGAATAATGAGACACTTTGCAAAGAACTCTAGACAGAGAAAATACCAGATTGTCCTCAGAGACTTGGAAGGACTTCTGAGACAGAGCCCGCGGGGGGGCCATCTTTGGGAGTTATTTATCTCTTCTGAGGACTGGAAGCCTAGAAAGGGCCTGTACAGATTTTATAGTTACTTGCTTTCTCCATTCACAGCACTTGATTGAGGCCAGGAGACATAAAATTTGTCACCTCCAAACCCCAGTGGTGATGATTATGATGATAATAATGAAGGAAGAAAATAAGGCGTTTTAGTTCCATTTGATAATTCTGGGACAGGAAGAAGTGAGCTCTGAGTACCAGGAAAGGTGCTACAGTGAGGCCTTAAAAGCCACACTTCTCCCAATCATTGCTCTGATTTCTGACTTCCTGTTCTCTTCTACCTGGCAGGGGTAGAAAGGACACAATTGCTGGTAGGGCAGAAACATTCATTTACCTTGCCTGTATCCAGCTCAGTAAGAAATTAAACCTAAATAACTGCAAATGAATATACCATAACCTTACAACACACACACATGTGACACACACACACACACACACACACACACACACTGATATCCATGGGTGTTACATGTGTGATGGTTAAAGTCATGCTGAAGCAAATGCAAAGGCCCATTTCCCATATGCATTGGGGCAAACACAGGTGGGCAGCACACTGAGGCTCCGCCCCGAGTCTAGCTACAGGATGCTGCAAACAGGACTGTAAGAAGCATGCCCTTTGTGCCCAAGACCCTGTTCCTCACCTGCTGTGCAATGACTTTCCTGGGAAACACCCATTGGCATGGATGGCCCTGCTTGGAGAAGCTCTGCACGAATTCCATCCCACGCTGGCTTGAGAGTTTCCTCACCAGGTACACCCTGTGCCAATCATTGTTGACGCGTGTGCAGAACTCCTCAACATGCTTCAGGAAGCGCCGCTTGTCTTCAGCCAGTTCTGTGAGTTTGGAGAAAGCAGGTGAGGGACAGTGACAGACACCTGCTATGAAGACACCAGCTAGAGGCCTTAAGCCTGTATAGTTCCCAGACTTCTGAATTAGAAGATCTCCACAGAGGAGACTTGCCTGAGCCTTCCTGGAGCTCTGAGAGGAAGTCAGCTGCCAAGTCAAGGCATAGGCGGACTCTGGCCACCTCCTGCAGGTACTCCACTGAAGCAATGCGGACGGGCTCCTGGCCTTGCAGTCCCGGGGAATATGTCCTAAGGAAGTGACCTTCCTCTCTGAGAACCTGCTCGAGATTTCTGCAGCCAGCACTTGTCTTCTGGTGTACTGAGTCCTGAGGAATGAGGGCATAGAGACTAAGGCATTAGTTCACACCAGCAAGCCCCTGCCTTTGAAAATTGCCACAGCATGCCTGTGCAGAGGCATGGGAAAGGCAAGAGCACTAAAAGCTGCAATGTGTATTTTTTTTTTTGAATCATAGAAAACTAGCATTCCCCCTCCCTTTTTAAAAGAATTCTTTTTTTATTAATATTTTCTTCATTTACATTTTAGCATCCCTTTTTATGCAAGGGATTTATTTATATCAAGAAGATTTTTACAAACAAACAAGGGAAAATGTGTGATTAATGTAAGGGTGATTGAAAGGGTCCACAGTGATGAGCTGAGGACAACCACTGCCAATTCTGTGCCGTGCACTGGGAGCTTTTGGTTTTCTGTAGTAAGTAGCATTACAAGCATGCACCACAGCCTAAGAAATGCATCACTGGGGCCCTCTGCTGTGCAGACATCAGTCACTTACAGAGCAACTATAGCCTGGACATCACTAAGTGCTCTCATTTCACAGTGGCCCCTGAGGGACACCATCAGGCAACTCATGACTATATACCAATGGTGGGCGGGGGAGGGGGGGGGGGAAACGGGGCCAGACAGCGCTGCAACTTTGTTTTTTTTTTTTTGTTTGTTTGTTTTCTTTGTTTTTCCGCACACAGAGAACAGGGTGTCTCTTTATTATACTACAGTGCATCCTGCAGTTTTCAGAAATGCTTTCGTTGTATGAACTACATGGTTCAGTTCCCAAAGGAAACCCAGGCCAAGCCTCACACCTCCAGGCAGCTGATGAAGAGCAGGTACAGTTCCGTTTTGTCTTCCGTTAGGAACGCCTTCTTCTCTAACTGTGTCAGGTAGTTCTGGATGTAATCCTTCACTTCATGGAAGCTGGGGAGAGACACGCAAATGAATATACCATAACTCCTGGCTATGTCTCCCAGGGCTAGGGCTAACCCAGGCCGGGTCTGTGTCCGGCACGCTGCAGCCCCAGCACCTGGATCTGACACACATGACTGGTCATTTGGAAAATCTTTGCACTCTTGATACATTTTTATTATAGAATGTACTGGGGAAAAAATACGCGATATAGAGTCCTTAGTATCACCATGGATCTCCTCAAAAAGAATTTTAAGTCTTACAGAGTGGGATTAATTTGTGGTCTAAAATTTAAATTCTCACTTAAATATTTAAACTGTATCATTGGTAGCAACTACCATAGTATTTAGCGGTGACAGGATCACTGTCTTTTGGAAAGTGCCAGCAGGCCCAGTTCTGTGTTCCTGCAGCTGAGTTGACCTAACTTAGGACAACTCCATGTGACTGTGAGATGGCCACTGGGTTCTGCCATGCAGCTGGTGGGTCCCCATAGAATAGAGGCAATTCACCCCTTTAAGGGTTGTAGCTTATGAGAGCTGGCATTAAGGGGTGTGGCTTAGGAAGGCAAATAAGTGAAATTTGTATTGTGTGCACAGAGTTTGGGGTTCAGAGCCACATGGACACTTGGGAGAGCTGCAGGTCTGGTTCAGCACATCTGCCCCAGACGACAGGGTGCATTCTACTCCTCTGACCTGACAGACCCTGCCCACATTCAAAAAACACAGGCCACCAGAGCTCAGAAGGTGCTAGATCGAAAGTGCTAGACCGAAAGTCACTTCCCGATGTGTCACAAGACTGGGTGCCAGGGGCTGGGGCCAGAATCACACCATGGTTTCTTGTTAACTATCAGTTGCTACTGGGCCACACTCACAGGCCCATGGTGGAAACTATAAGCACACAAGCCTGACGTAAACTGGGTTTGCTTACATAGAAAGCTTCTCCAGACCATAGATGAGCTCCCAGCTCATGGGGGGAGGGGCATCATCATTAAGTGGTAATTAGGAGCATTGAGTTTCTTGGGACAAATTTGATCTTTACTGTCAGGATATCTAATTTCTTCTTGTTGTTTCTTTGAGCAAGACTATATAACAAACAAACAAACAACCCACAGCCCACCTTTCATGGCGGTGCATTTAAATACCCCTGAAAAGCCCCCAGAATTCCATGTCAGACAACTGCAGAAACTATCTGCAGCTGGCAAAATCACACCCCTGCTAGACCATGAGACAAATCATGGTCAGCTGCTGCTAGTCTGAAGCAGCCTCACATCCCACACCTGGGATTAAAGTGAAAACGTATTTCCATACTATTTCTGTATTTTTCAAGAAACCAAAATTCTCACTACAGACCTGTACTTGAGAAGCAGTTTTAACAGCACAGAGCGGATGACAGGAGTCTGGTCAACAACATCATCAAATGGAGACAGAGACTTTGTGTGTTCACGATGTTCTGCAGCCAGAGAGAAGGGGACTATAGTTCGTATCATGGTACAAAGCTGAGCCCAAACTCTGGTTTTGACCTTTACGGGAAGAAGGGAACTCACTCTGGGAAGCATCTCTCAGCAGCTCCTTTTGTACGAAGAGCAAGGACAGCAGTGTATCTATGACACTCTTCTCAGGGGGCGTGTTATCCTTGAAGCACATGGTAGAAACAAGGTCCACAAAAAAGCTGTTGCACATGTGCCGGAACTGGGCGTGCTTCTCAATGGCTTTCCTTAGGAGGGAGGGAGAACTCGTGACAGAAGAATTGTAGAATGTGTTGCCCAATACTTCCAGGCAGAGGGAAGGGATATTCGGATAGTATTTTGGTTTAAATATCAAGGTTTATTTGACCTTGAACTCCACAATTCTGTATCAGCCTCCTAATTGTTAGGTTTAAAACTAGGCTCTGTTTTTTTTTTGTTGTTGTTTTGTTTTGCATTTTGATTTTGAATCAACAAATGAGATGGTCTTAACAATGATCAGAACTGGTCTTCAGACTACAACAGTGTTTCTGGGACACTACCATTGTCTGGACCTAGAGCATGGGCAATAAAATGGGATGGAGTCAGGGCTGCTGAGGCCCTGCTCCTCTGTCTCCTGAAGACTGGGCCAGATCTGCCTACATCCTCAGGCAGAGACCAAGGCTGTGTTCATAAAGAAGAGGATCTGGGAGATGGGCCCATCAGTACTGCCCTTGCACCTGTATCTCAGCATGAGGGTGTGTAGGGACGATGAGGCAGATTCCTAGGCCTCACTGGCGGCTAAGCCAGGCAGAGACGAGCTGCAGGGTTACTGAGGTCCCTGTCCCAAAATAGAGTGATGAAGGAAGATACCTGATGTTGACGGTGGACACGTGAATACACCCACATGAACACATACATATACATACAAAGAAGGCAATGATGGGCAGGGGTTGGATGAGTGGCAGGGTACAAGCTGAATCTCAGTTCCACCTCCAGCACCACTCCAGCCCTCCCCACTAAAAGGCGCCAAGCTACACCGACATGTTCGGTTTTCTTCCAAGGACTTTGTGACTTTCTAGCTTATCTCCTAAGTTTGCTGTCTCCATGTTGGTGCTTGTCTTATTTGGGAAAGGGCAGAGGTCCAGGAAGCCTTGCTTCTGGCATTACTTATGGAAGTTCTCTGAAACCAGCTCTTACGCCCAAAGAACGCTGACCCAAGAGTTGACATCTCCAAAGACAACATTGGAAAAAAAAGCAAGGCAGCTTCCTCAAGAGAGAGGGTGACTTACCTGTGGTCCTGGGAAACAGTTGGTGAGAACTTGTCTGGCAAGTCAGTTAAGCAGTAGGGGCACATCATTTGCCCAGGGATGAGCCAGGTCTGAATGCAACGTAGACAATACACATGATCACAGGGCAGACAGACGGGGTCCTGCGCATCTCCATGGCAGATGAAACATGGCTGAATACCAAACCTAAAACCCAAGAAAGTGATCGATTTCAGAGCAGAAATGCTGGCTACAAGAAACAGTTCCTTCCACCGCAAATCCAAGTAATCTCAAAGTCTTAAATTACACATCTCACCTGCTGAACTTCTTGCTGGCCTTGTCCTTGCAGTCACAGAGTGTGGTCATTACAGCCACAAATGGCCTGCAGGTCTTGAGGTTAGAGTCCTCTTCAAGACACTGAGGGAGGAGGGCAGTGGTGAGTAGTAGGTAAGGGTCTATAGGGAAAGTGACCCAGCACCCATTGTCTCAGTGGCTGCTGACGAACAGTCATGGCCACAAAAGAGCAGCACAAGGCTCTTGGGATGCTTGCCATAGGAAGTTCCCACATTTTCAGGAGACAGAGCAGTTAAGACCACTGGCTGCTGTTCCAGAGGATCCTGGTTTGATACCCATTACCCACATGGCAGCTCACAGGGGATCTGATACTCTGGCCTCCCTGGATGCCAGACACACATGCAGGCAAAACACTAAAGCAAGTTCCAGGACAGCCTGACTTAAATAGTGAGCTCCAGGATAGCCAGAGCTACATAGTGAGACCTTACCTCAACAACAACAACAACAACAAACTAACAACAATAAAAACCAAGAAGAAAGTTCCTACATTTACATGTCCTTTAAAAACAAACTTTTAGCCGGGCAGTGGTGGGGCACGCCTTTAATCCCAGTACTTGGGAGGCAGAGGTAGGCGGATTTCTGAGTTTGAGGCCAGCCTGGTCTACAAAGTGAGTGCCAGGACAGCCAGGGCTACACAGAGAAACCCTGTCTCGAAAAAACCAAAAACCAAAACAAACAAACTTTTAAGTAGCTGCAGTGAATAAATAAATTAATGCAATAAAATAATTGAAAAAATAAAACATTTTAAATTAAAGTATCTTATTTTTCTGTGTAAACTCAAGTTATCAAGCTAAGTGAATAAAATCTTTGTGTTGGCTATTTTCTGAATCTTTTAACAGTGCTCCTGGACAATGCTGGGGGCCTCATGAATGTTGACCTTGGTGAGGGTCAGCCTTCCTTCCCACCTTAGTGGGAGATGAGACCTGAGACCCTTTATCTCCCCACAGATTCCTTCTGACCCTTCCAGCCAAGTATTGGGAACCAGCCACGGTAAAGATGAGACTGAAGACAATACCAATATCCCATGGGCTGTGGTACTAGGAAAGAGCATCCTAAGATTATCAGGTAGAAGGTGTCGGTGAAAGATGACAAAGAGACGAGAACTCTGCACACTTGGCTTCTGGGAGCTGGTTTGAGGCTCCTAAGGCCCATTCTGTTACTGAATTGAGAAATGAGCATCTGTATGGCTCAAGCACTGCACTGTGTTCTTCTGAACCTGGCTTCCCTCTCAACCCCCTATAGCACCCACTAGCACTTTAACAGCTGCATGGAGCCCAGAGTTGTATTTCTCTGATGCCAATGGCCGTCCCAACTGGCTTCCCCCATAGAAAGTTCCCAAGGAATGAGGACAGTGTAGGGAGAAAGGATGTGGAGCTTGTGTTGTGCTGATTGACTGTGGCTGTGGCTGCTGCCGGCGCCACCAGTATGCTTAGAGATGGTAGTTTTTTCTGCAGAATAGTGTCCTGTAATGTTACACACTTTAGGTGTGGAGGGGCAGAAGCATAGGGGTTTCCTTTGCCCTTCCTCATGGCTGTTGCTATGACCATAGTGATGGCATTTTCTCCCCCTGAGCTAAGCCACTGGGTCATTTTATCAGTCACTCTAGAGGCTAAGGGTGTTAATTTCTTCATTCCTCCCAAAGAAGTCACAGGTTGGTTAACTGCATACCTGTTCCTGCAACTGAATGCTTACTGATAACCCGGGCTTGGCAATCTGAGAGGAGATGGTCAAATAGCCACCATCAAGGATTCAATGGTTTGTCATGACATCACTGCCCTTTGCACAGCTATGTAAGCTTGCCAGAGACCTAAGCAATAATCCACCAACCAAAGGAAACTGGCAGGGGAGGTTTCAGATCTCCACACTGCCCAGAGACACAGTCCAGTACTTACTTTGTCTAGTAAGGAGACATATGTGGTTACCAGTGGACTCAGCTCAGGAATATGGCTCTCAGTCCCCAGAAGAACGTGTTCCACAAAGAGGGCAATGGAGAAAATGCGGTTCCACAGGGCTCTGTCAAGAGAGGGGAGTTACCCAGTGAGTTCTGACAGAGGAACCTACGATATGGGAGAGCAGAGCAGGAGCTCCGCAATGGATAGGAGGGCACTTTCCCTGTGTACACAGTACTGTGCTGCAGACAAGGCAACTGGAGGGTGCTTTCCCTGTGTACACAGTACTGGGCTGCAGACAAGGTAACTGGAGGGTGCTTTCCCTGTGTACACAGTACTGGGCTGCAGACAAGGTAACTGGAGGGTGCTTTCCCTGTGTACACAGTACTGGGCTGCAGACAAGGTAACTGGAGGGTGCTTTCCCTGTGTACACAGTACTGGGCTGCAGACAAGGTAACTGGAGGGTGCTTTCCCTGTGTACACAGTACTGGGCTGCAGACAAGGTAACTGGAGGGTGCTTTCCCTGTGTACACAGTACTGGGCTGCAGACAAGGTAACTGGAGGGTGCTTTCCCTGTGTACACAGTACTGGGCTGCAGACAAGGTAACTGGAGGGTGCTTTCCCTGTGTACACAGTACTGGGCTGCAGACAAGGTAACTGGAGGGTGCTTTCCCTGTGTACACAGTACTGGGCTGCAGACAAGGTAACTGGAAGGTGCTTTCCCTGTGTACACAGTACTGGGCTGCAGACAACAAGCTCCCCACTCGTCTACACACCAGGCTCAGGTAAAACCTGTCTCAAGTTCAATGCTTCAGTGAACACTGGTCCTGCAAGCACAGCATGGGGACTGTCTCCTGACCTTGACAGCCTGCCCCTTCCCCACTTGCCATGCTCCCTGTGGGGTCCCTTCTACTTTGCCTACATTGTAACTTCCTACCACTCCCAGGACCATTTTCTTTCCCAGTCTTTAGAATCAAGTGAGATACCCGGCACTTGAGAGAGGGCCCATTGTTAAGCAGGTGAATGAAGATAATGTCACTCCTGGCCCAGAAAGGCCTGCCCACCTTCCTCAGTTGTGCCGTAGGGTTTGGCAGGTTCCAGGGGTGAGCACAGGCAGAGTGAGGAGAGGCAGGCTGCTGCTGCTGCTCACCTGACCTCCTGGATGACAGATCTGGTCATGCTCCCACTGTCACACAAGTACCCTTCGGAGCAGACGAGCTCCAGTGGCGTGGACAGATTCTTCACAAGCTGTAACCAAGCCTTGGGGCTTGGCTTCAGGAGGTCTCCCTTGAGCATTTCAGCGCAGGCCATTGCTGCAAATGCATCCAGTGTCTGCAACAAGGAGAACTGGCATGTGACGAAGCAGGATGCTCTCCCAAGACGCCCTGAATCCCGAGTCCCAGTGCGTTCTGGGGCCCAGGCTCGAGAACTATTCACTGCTCCGTTACTTTGCAGATGTGCCCATAAAGAATCTATTTAGGACATGGCTCTGTAAGCCCTCTGCTCCCAGGATGGAATCTAAAGCTCTCACTGAGGGCAGGTGCAGGTGGCCTTCCCCAAAGGATCACATACCATTTCACACCCAGCCAAGCTGTGCTTCTCTGCTGCTTGACTGAGGCTGCTCAGAACCTGGGGGTGAATGGTCAAAATTCTGGAGAAGTTCTGTAGCCGGGTCCTGAAGTGCTGAAAGGCAAGGTGCACCCAGGGCAAGGAGAGAGGAAACTTATAAGTTTCATCAGGTGTTCCTGAAGCCTCTTGGAGCTCACGGAGGCAGGACCACAGGGCCATCTGCAGAAACTGGAGACAAAATGATTTCATTACCTAATTGTGCATGATAAAGACATGATTTCCTATAGAAAATCATAAATATTCAAAGGTGTAGAAAAGAAAATTGGAAAATCCCCTGGCTGCTTTTTGGTGGAACCTTCTGGGCACTTTCCCCTTAGGGCACCCTAAGCTGGTGTGCTGTCTAGTCTTGTGTCAACTTGACACAAGCTAGAATTATCTGAAAGGAGGGAACCTCAGTTGAGAAAATGCCTGCATAAGATCCGTAGGACATTTCTTAATTAATGATTGCTTGGAGAGGGCCCAACCCACTGTGGGCAATGTCACCACCCCTGGGCTGGTGGTCCTCAGTGCTATCTATATAAAAGCAGGCAGAGCAAGCCAGTAAGTGGCACCTCTCTGTGGCTTCTGCATCAGCTCCTGCCTCCAGGATTCTGCATGGCTTGAGTTCCTTGTCCTGGTTTCCTTCAGTGATGAATAATGAGATGGAAACAGAAGCCAAGTAACCCTCCCCTCCCTCTGCACTCTGGTCATGGTGCTCGCTGCAGCAACAGAAACCTTAACTAAAACAACTGGGGTCATTTTCTTCCCCAGTGTTTTACTCAGTGTTACATTCTAAACAGCCCTCCAACACTAGCCAACTCAGATAATGCTCTTTTAATGGTTGGCAAGGACTCATACTAAAAACTCCACACTTTAATCTGGAGTTTTATTTTCTTTATTCTCTTTTTGTTTGTTTGCTTGCTTTTGTTTTGTTTTGGTTTGGTTTGGTTTTTGGTTTTTTGAGACAGGGTTTCTCTGTGTAGCCCTGGCTGTCCTGGAACTCACTCTGTAGACCAGGCTGGCCTTGAACTCAGAAATCCGCCTGCCTCTGCCTCCCAAGTGCTGGGATTAAAGGTGTGCGCCACCACTGTTCGGCCACTTTATTCTTACTGATTCGAGGAAAAAACGTTTGTGTGTGTGTGTGTGTGTGTGTGTGTTCGTTTGTTTGTTGTGCAGAGATTTTTCTGTATAGCTCAGCCCCCATCTCAAACAATGTTCGCATTGAAGACGTGCGCTGATCTCCTGTTTGGATTGACATGTCTTTGCCTCCGCCTTCATAACATTGACTCTCACCTCTTTTTAAAGTCAGTTTTTTCTTTAATACTTTAAGATTCTTTATTTTTATTTGTGTGTGTGTGCGCACAAGCATGTATACAGGTAACCAAAGAGGCAAAGCCAGAAGAAGGCTTTGGATCCCCTCAGGTAGAGAGAGATACAGGCATCTGTGAGCAGCTGCCTGGTGTGAGTTTTGGGAACCAAACTTAGATCCAGTGGAGGAGCAGTGAGCACTCAACCCCCAGAGCTGTCTCTCCAGCCCGAGAACAGATTCAACCCCCAGGGTCTCACATAGCCACGCCCACACTCAGATCAGCTTTGTTAGGTAAATATGTAAGGGTGGCACTGAGAACCGTTTACACTGTCCTACCTTAGTTGCAGGGCTGACCAAGGATGCCATATCCAGGCATCGAAGACTGTTTCCATCCCCAGGTGGCTTAGAAGTTTCACAAATCAAACAAGGCTAGATTCTTAATGATTTCTAGATAACCTGCATTCACTTTTGACCACTTTAGTTGTAGTATGCTCTCAAATTTGTACCTATGCATCAAAGTGGGAATGTTTTAGGGAGTCCAATACATCAACTGTTCCAATGAATTTCATTCTTAATATCATGTAGCCCAGCCTGATCCTGAACTTACTGTAGCCTTGAGGGTCTGTTCCTTTCCCTTCTACCTCACAAGGGCTGAGATTGCAGATGTATGCAACTATGCTGGCAGCTATGGGGAGATCTCAAGAGCTCCAAATGACACAAGGTTTGGTTCTAGAAGGCAGAGTGGAGGCTGAGGGCCTGGCCCTGAGTGTTCCATGCAGCTCTGTGTCTGATCTGAGGATGTTATGTAAGCTCCTCTCTTAACCCTGATTCCATACCTACCATTAATTCCTCCCTTGAAGACACTTTCATGGTCAAGAGCAGGAAGTCCTTCAAGTAGCTCTGCAGGAGTTTTTGCTGCTGTGCCACAGGGAACTGAGCGAGAAACACGCCCAAGGGAGTTTTCTGGAAAATTTCCACGAACTTCTTCGATAATCCTACAGAGAGGAACAAGAGAGGCATGATAAGCAGGAAATTAAATCTACAGAAGTTACTGCCACAAAAAGGAGCCATTATCCAGGCTGGAGAAGTGGCAGCTCTGCTGAACTGGAGCCCAGGGACAACATGGCACTCACCACTGTCCAGATGGTAGGGAAAACAAAGAAGCAGACCAGAACCAAGTTAGGTCACAGACAGCTAAGCTAGCCCTGAGGGAAAAAAACACATCTGTGCTGCATGGCTAGCATTCCAGGTGGGGAGGAAGGCTGCTGTTCCTTGAGCAGAGGCCACAGCAACTAGAGCCCCACCTTCCCACAGCTCTGCTCACAGGCTGCCCTAGACAAGCAGGGGCAAATGGACTGCAGGCACGGGACAGGAAGGTGCTCCCTCAGGAAAGACAGCAGATGCAGACCTGGAAACCAAGGTCAGTGTGGAGTGGCTGCACCAGCCTCTGACGAGTGCTGAGAGGTACTTGTTGCAGAAAACAACTTTTCACAAGATGTTTGGCTGCCATTTTTCTAGACAAACAATGGCCAAATCTCTCAGATGTGAGAGCAGGGTACTTTGTGATGAGGAGGACCTTGTGGTTCCACGAGGAGGACTGGTTGCTAGCACTTCCTGATGAAGTTCACAATGGGGACATCGCTTAAGGTTGCCACCTGTGTTATCTAGGAGCCTGAGATGAATAACCTTCCTACATCAGGATGTGATGATGCATGACCCATTTTGTACTAAAAGTCACTTTAAAAGCTACCTTATCACATGCATGCGGTATGATTTATTTTGTGCATCTGGCCCTTTAAAACATCCCCAGTTGCTGGTCAACTAGCCCTTTAAGAATTTTTAACTATTAGAATAGTTTGTCCCTATGATCATCAGTGTTGGTTGCCTCTTAGATTTCTGGGAACAGGATAGGCTTTTAAAAGCCAGCTGAGGCAGAGTAAAGGGTATGAGGGGCTCGCAGAGGAGAAGGCAGTTGGTACAGAAGACATTGTTAGAAGACAGATGAGCTAGGAGAGGCTGAGCTGAGCAGATAAGCTACAACAGTTGTAGTTTGGAGCTGCTGGTACTGGGAGACCTGGGAGAAGGGAGTGTTAAGTAGACTATTGGGGAACCGAGGGAGGAACAGTTGGGAGAAATCTTTGAAGGGGCTGGGCTGGAAACTGGAAGGAGAGCTGGTAGGGAGTTAAGAAAATTGGTTATTGTTTGTAAAACACACACATACACACACACACACACACACACACACACACACACACACGAACACTTCCTGCCCCCGCCCCCCTCCAAACCACTTTACACATGCAATGCACTCATATGCCACAGCACATGACAGGACAACTTGTCCAGTCAGTTCTCTCCTACTCCGTAGGTCCTGAGGATTGAATTCAGGTTATCAGGATTGACAGCAGGTCCCTTGACTCACTGGGCCATATTGTCAGCCCTTTCACAGAAATTTTCAAGTGGAAGAATGATATACTGGAGGCCTAAAACCTCCAAAATTGTCCTGCCTTGAACAGGTTAATTCATCTGTAGTGCCTTGAGGTGGCCATGGGGTAGCCTTACCCTCAGTGTCTGTGATATACTGAGCCTGCACCCAGAGCTCCTCCAGGTAGTCCCTGATCCTCCAGCTGAAAGGGACAGCATTGTAGGCATCCTTGAGCAGGTTCATGTGGCTCTGCACCAGGATGAAGGACATCTCACTGTTGGACCTGCAGCAAGGCAAAGGAGAGTACGGCTGGTGAGATGGAGCTTGACTGTGGCTGCTGACGCGGTGGGGGTGGGGGTGGTGGTGGGGGTGGGGAGGCTGTGCTGGGGGATGGCTCTGTACTGGAGCACTTGCCTATGTGGATGATATACTAGACAGCATTTCAGTACAGCAAGGGAACAAGGATAGATACACAGAGGTAGCAGGGGAGGCATGGGAGATGGTTATCAAGTCATGCTGTGCAAGCAGGAGGACCCACTTGAGTTTGGATTCCTAGCACCCCCTTTTGAAAAAGTACGTGCAGTTGCACACACTTGAAATCCCAGTGCTGCGAAAGCAGATGAGGGATAACCCCTAGTCTTGGCTGTCCAGCCAATAGGTAAGCTTCAGATGAGAGAATTGCTCTCAGAAAATAAGGTGGGGAGTAGAAGAGATGGCTCAGAGGTTCAGAGCACATTCTCCTCTCTCAGAAAGCCTGAGTTCAGTTCCTAGCACTCATACCACATGTAGCTCCAGCTCCAAGGGTTGTTCTTACCTCTGTAAACAGCTACATAAACACACACACTCACCACCTCTGTGAAAAACTACATAAACCACACGCTTACCTTTAAGGGAAGGTGTGGATGATGACAGAAGAGAGCCTCCTCATGCATGCGCACTTATATGCACATAAAATTAATACATTTTTAAAATAAAATTTAAAAAATTAAATACAGGTCTGGAGCGATGGCTCAGTGGTTAAGAGCAGTGACTGCTCTTCCAGAGGTCTTGAGTTCAAGTCCCAGCAACCACATGGCGGCTCACAACCATCCGTAATGAAATCTGACGCCCTCTTCTGGAGTGTCTGAAGATAGCTACAGTGTACTTACATATAATAAATAAATAAAATCTTTAAAAAAAAAAAAGAAAAAGAAAAAAATTAAATGCATGGTATTGTAGATCATGTGGGTAGCAAGGGGTTTCTAGGTCAGGGATTCTGCTATAAAGGAACTCAAGGAAAACCCCGATCTATAGACAAAAGAAAAAGTGGAAGCAGGAGACAAGTGAGGCACGCCAATTTTCTATGGCAGAACCAGGCCTTCTGTGCCCGTTCTGCCCGTCCCCTTCTCTGACTGCCCCTATGTACAGGGGTCTGACCATAAGCTTAAAGCCTTGTCTGAACATCAACTCACTCTATTACTTAAATACACACTTCCATCAGCCATTTAGCCAAGAGCTGGAGAGATGGTTTGGCAGTTGCGAGTGCTTACTGCTCTTGCAGAAGACTAGAGTTCTGTTCCTGACACCCACACTGGGTTGCTCACAACTGCTTATAACTCTAGTTCTAGGGGAACTGACACCCTCTTCTAGGCTGTATAGGTACCCACACATGTTGCAACTATACACTTTTCTGTATCCGACTCTTTTATGTACAACTTAGTAGCCTGTGTCCTGGAGCCCCACAAGGTCAGGTCCTGGATGGAGACTAACACAGGAAGGCAGGCGAAGCACAGATTCTGCCAAGCTCAGCATCTTGGCACAATAGACCCTAGTGTCCTAAACCATCACATGTGCTCTCAAAGTAGGCAAATAGGAAAGTAGAGAGTGACCAAAGACCTCTCAGGGGTTTGATGAGCATTGTCCACTGCTATGACCCTCCAAGCTGCACCTGGTACCCTATGGACAGTACCTGCATCTCAGTAACTTGGGGAGAGAATAAGTAGTGCTTTGTTAAGCACTTATAAGCAAGGCAGTCACTTACCTTGTGTTATTCAACACAAGAGAGATGTTCAGGAACTTAATATCACTGTAAATAAACATCCAAAGATCTTGAACCCAGGCCGGTGAATCTGGTTGGGCCAGTAGCTCCAGGTTGCCATCTCTATCAATGTGAGCTATCATGCTCGCCAGGATGGGAGTGACCACATCTTGGACCCGCTTCCAAAGGGTATGCCTGCAACAGGGACAGAGGGAACCCCCGGTGGTTAGGGTAACAATGACATGCATGGCAGCCTCCACATTCCCTTCCTGAGGTCCCCACATGAAAGCCAGAGCAAGAGCTTTCCAACATTTTCAAGAATGGGGAAAGCAACTGGAGAGATAGCTCAGTGGTTAACAGCATGCGCTACTCTTCCAGAGAACCTGACTTGAGTCAGCACACAGGGCAGCTCACAACTACCTGTAACTCTAGTTCTAAGGGAGCTGCAGGTAGTGCACAGGTGCACACGCATGCAAAACACTCAAACGTAAAATATAACAGAAGAAGGGGTGCTGGGGAAAGAGGGTTATAAACAGGACCACAGGAGATTAGAGGTAGAGCTAGGGGGGACCTAGTCTCATAGCTGTGACGAAATAAGCGTCAGCAAGCCAAAGGCAACAGCTTATTTTTATATATAGCGGTTTCCAAAACCAGCCATCCATTTCTACAATTAATGAAAACAATGCCCAGCTTCACTGAGAAAGAAACTTTCTGTAGATAGCAACAAAACAAAAACCCAAAGTCGGCTTTCTCCCAGTCAGGTCAGTCAGGAAGGCATCTGTGCTCTGCACGTATGTGCTCGAGATTGCCACCGTCACTGTGTGAATTAACCAACATTTGCTGCTGATGTGGTTGGAGCTGGGATGGGAGGCAGTGGGAGGGCAGCACCTTAGCAAAACCAGGGCCTGAGTTCACCCTCTAGCCCCATGCCAAGGAGATACACATACAGAATAACTAAGCCTATAATTGACTATAAAACTGTAATAAAATAAAAGAATTATTAAGTAACCTTGGAGATTGGTATCTAGTGTTAGTATCTAATCTAGAGAATTTGAATTGAAGAGATGTATCTACTGAGAAAGAAAACAGACACCTCAGTGGACAAAGCCATTCCTTGGCTTAAGCATACCCAAGAGTGACAAGAAGAGAGAAGGACCAAGGTGTGAGGCGAAAGCTGGAAACAAGCTGGGAACAAGTGAGCTGAGGCTAGGAAAACCTCACTGCCAACAGACTGCAGACTTAGATAAACAAAGAGACTCAAAACTCAGGGCGGTGGTGAGCTCAAGCCAACCAGCACAAGACAGACAAACGGGCTCCAAGGCCTGCCATTCAGAAGACATATAAACATGCTAAAGTGGGGCAGTTGTAAGCTGTTCCTGGGACACTCTAGTGACCAGAGTGAGAGGCAGCCACGGACAAAGCTACAGAGATGAACACTGAACTGAGAAGCCAGGCTACCAACTTGACTCCGAATCCCAAAGACCAAAGTCCAGATCAAAGGGGTGAAGAAAAAGGAGATGGAGTTTATGGATTTTAAACATATTAGCAAGATAAGGAGCAGCCTCAGGAAGCAGAAATACAACTGGATTTGATATCAGGTCTTACAGATCCCTTCAAAAAATGGAAAGAAGCAAGAAAGAGGATAACGTGATAATTGAAACAGAAAAGTCCCACAGAGAGGAGCCAGTACCACCAGCTTCCAGTGCCACAACATCAGTCATCCCCAATCAGCAGAGTCAAAGGCCAATACAGATCTGGCTCCCAGATGGAATCCCTGTTGATAGTATAGAAATAAAGACACAGTCTGAGGGGGTGGGGGCTAAGGTCCTCCAGAGATCTGTGGTACTTCAGCCCTCCCACACAGGCTCTTCAAAGCTCCTCACAAGACCAGAGGAAATAGTCAGTTTTGTAGAAAAAGAACCATAGACAATAATGTACTCTCCTGGTGTTACCTCAAGCAATAGGTGTCATTGTCAGTTCAGGGTCACAGCCTCTGAGAGCATCACTTTCTATGTCTTATGACATATTGACAAACACTCACATCCCACAGGAATAGATAGATGAGCTTGGGGTTTCTCTGAATATTTTTATTACAGAAAAAATTTAAATAAGAGACCAGCAATGAACCACATAGCCATGACCCAGGTTCACTTAAGGCTTCAGGAGGCAAGTTACATCTCAGATTTGCTCAAGACTATAGGAAGAAACACCTGGGCACTTATCCTTGATAGAGGATTCACACCAGCAAGAGTACATCACTAAGAGTCACACCAGCAGGAATATATCACTAAGAGTCATACCAGCAAGATGAGTCCCACCAACAGGAGCCCATCACTAACAGTAACTAATACCACCAGGAGTACATCTCTAAGAATCACACTAGCAGGAGGATGTCACTAAGAGCCACACCAGGAGGAGTACACCAATGGCATCGTGCAAAGGCCTCCTACTTCTTGCTTCTTTTACCCTTGTACCTGAAGGTGCCTGCCTCCTGCAGGGCATCCTGATTCGCAGCCTCCCTGGTGACCCACTCCTTTAAACTGCGGACCTGGTTCTCTTCTTGCTTGTTTAGAAGAACATGGAGACGCATCTTAGATTCCCGCAAAAAAGAAGCTGTGAAGACAGGGCCTGTTTTGTCAGCCCATCATAGTTCTTGACACAACTTACCCAAGAGGAAACCGCTCACCCTTTGGCCAGGCAAGTTTTATAAAAGAACTTGACAGATTACTGTGGATTCCAACTGCTGCTTCTGACAAGCCCAAGAAGCCTGGAAGGGCACCCTCTCCACATTAGGTAGATGACTTAGCACTTGGAGCACAGTGCTTACTTACCATTGCGTGTGTTATCTTCATTTAAGAGGTCAAGAAGAATGGTGACTCTTCTCATGTTGCGCGCACAGCTCTCATTCTGGTCTCTGAGCATCCCCACAGCACCCTGCACACAGCTCTGCACCAGTCTGGTGGTATCTAGGAACTGTGAACACTGAGGAAGAAAACAAGAATTCTACTGTGCTGATTCCAGTCTGGACAAAGGCTAGGGCACCCACACAAGATGGCGGTTTAGTGTGAGCAATCATGTGGCCCTGGGTGGTGGTTAAAGTTGGCAAAGTTACAGTAAACCCCACCAGCCATAGCTCCTGATAGCTGGCTTCAGCAAGTGAAGCAAGGATACAGGGTAACTTAAGAGGAGTTGATTCCCTTACACATCCAATGTGGAAGGAGAAAAGGGCTCAGATTAACCCCACTGTCTCTTCCCCCCATCATAAATACAGGAGTCCACTTAACTCCCAGGCAAGAGGTCAAAAATGCAGCTCAAGTGTCTCCCTTAGCTAATGGCAAAAGCCGGACTCACGTCACAGCTTCTTGGGTCAGAGGCCTTTTTCATCTCCTCTGAATCTTCCACTTCCATTTGTTCCTCTGCCAATTCCTTTGACTGGCTTGTCTCTATCTCCATCTCCTCCTCTGCTAGACAAAAGGCAAGGCAGACATGTTCAAGTCAGCATGCAGGATCAAACTGTCTGGGTTTATACCCAGAGTGGGACTTGCCAGGCTTCTTGTCCCTATCTGTAGAGATGGCTCTACTGAACATGTGTCTTGTAGAGCAGCTCCAGCTCCAGGCTCAGGCATCCTCTAGCCTGGGCTCTAAAAGCTGGCAGAGGAATCATACTGTAGCCTGGCATGCTGTGGCATCTCAGGTGGCTCCAGCACTGCTGCACTCTGCTGAGGGTCAGGGGCTGGGACAGCAGAGTGGCTACGCATCCAGCACCGCAGCTGGCATTCATTTCCCTCCTGTCACCTACACCATGGCCCCAGGTGACTGTCTTGTCACTCACGCTCAGGTTTGTCCTCTGGCTTGAACAACTGGCTGATGGTGACATTCTGCAGTTTGGTGACATCTGAAGCCATAATTGTTGATCTGCGGAGGTCATCAATATGCACAGACCGCCATAGCCCTGTGAAGAACAGTCACTGGAATCTTCTATAACTTAGCTGTTGTCATCTAGTCATTTATAAACAAGACATAATCTCAACCTGGCTTTTTATGTTAATTGAATTGTACTCATGTGAGTGTATGTATCTGTATGTGTGCACCCATGTGCACGTGTGTGGATTCAGAAGGTGATCTGTGACCGCTGGTTCTCTCTTCCCTCGTGGAGGGAGCCTGGAGAACTAATTACACTCAGGTGCTCAGGTTACGTGCTCAGCTCTACAGGCTAACCCGACATTTATTTGTTTATTTTTATTGCTTTTCGAGACAGGGTTCTCTGTGTAGCCCTGGCTGTCCTGGAACTCACTCTGTAGACCAAGCTGGCCTTGAACTCAGAAATCCACCTGCCTCTGCCTCCCGAGTGCTGGGATTAAAGAGATGCGCCACCACGCCTGGCCCAGAATTTGTTTTTTAAAGATTAATTAGTTTTTATGTACATGAGTATTTGACTACATATATGTTCACCACGTGTGTTCCTGTGTCCTTGTAGGTCAGATGAAGACATCAGATCCCCTAGAACTGCAGATATAGATGATATCTAATCCAACACATGGGTTTAGGCAGGTCCTCTAGCCAGAGCTCTTAATCTCTGAATCCAACTCTCCAGCCCCCTAACCTGGATTTTTAATTGCACCACTGCTAAAAGAGTGATGAGTACCCCGAAGTCTGGGCATTTGGACATGTGAGAAAGCATTAAGATATGCCAGCAAAATCAACCTAAGTACTGTTTAAGACAAAATTATCTCTTAAAAAGGGTCCACGGATGACTCTAGGCTCCCCACTCACATCTTCCTGTAGCCACCACACTATAATTAGTAAAGGTGCATGAGGCACGGGTATTTCTGACTCGTGGAACACACCTGTCTTGTAGCAGGAGAGAGCTGGCTAGTGACATAAAGATAACATTTCTCCCACAAAAAGTCTGTGCACAAAACCAAAGGGGAATGAAGATAAGGCTGGTGTGTTGGTGCTGGTGGGGTGGGAAGATCTCAGAATCCCTGTGCCATGGAAGGGGGGAGTCAGATGCAGTGCTCGCCTAAGGTAGACAAGGGACTGCTGAAGCCACTGTGGTATGCCCAAAGCTTGCTTGTTTGCTCGTTTGCTTTTTTGCTTTTGATAGAAGTTGTTTTGTGTAATCCAGGCTGGCTTTGAACCTGTAGCCCTCCTGCCTTAGCCTCCAGAAATCTGGGATTATGAGTATGTGCAACCACCATACACAGCTAACTGTGACTGGGTAAGAAATCAAATTGCCACTCAACATTATTGTTGGAATTCAAATTCTAATTTCAGACACGAATTCACATAAGAAATACCTCAAATACTACTTTAAAAAAAACAACACATTCTTCAGTGTTGTGTTCCTACCTCCATGGAACCCCACGTATGATGTACCGCTTCCCATTCTCGACAGTTTTGTGACAAAATAAACAAAGACGAAGTCTTTTGTTCCCTGTGTTTTGTTGATTTCATTGATGGCAGTATACCTGTTTAGCAAACACAGATCAATACCATGCAAACAAACCCATGTTAGGAGCTGGCTGGCATGTGCCCTATGAGCTGATAGGGGTCAGCCTCAGTCTCCTACTCTTAGGAGCTTGAATGTAATTCACACCCTTAGGATGAAGTGGGCTCACATCCCACCCTTCCCAGAATCCTCTGCTAAGAATTAGAATTTCTTCCTGAATAGAACCCTGTGCTTTCTGGGCTTTGCTCTGCTGTGACTTGGGCTTCTGGCCTTCCTATGGACCCCTAAAGTGGGCTATCATTGTAGCACAGTGGTGGAAAACTGGTTTATTAACATGTGAGGTTCAATACTAGCCACACACATACAAACTATATACCCATTATACACACACCAAATATATACACGCACTTACTACGCTCATACCACACACACACATAGTCTATCTAGTTATTGCCCTTTAACTTGCAATAAATTCGTATCATACAATTGAAAACAGTGACCAAAAAGGGACTACAAGCATGTGTCAAGGATATTGCTGACAATCCTAGTAATGTTCTACTATTGACACTTCTTGTGTTTAACAATTTTGTGCTTTCCCCCCGCCTGCCTGTGTGTGTGTGCGCGCGCGTGTGTATGCGCATGAACGTGTGTATGAGTTTTGAACTCAAAGATAAACCTCAGCTATCTTTCCTTAGGAGCAGCCCTTCTTGATTTCGGTCAGAGTCTTAGCAGGCCGTGGGGCTCTCTGGTAGACTAAACTTGACAGTCACTGTCCCCAAGGATCATATGGCTCCGCCTCCCCAGCATTGGTGTGTGCATCGCCACAACCAGCTTCCACATGAGTGCTGGGACTGGACTCAGTTCTCTTGCTAGCCTCTAGAACTCTAGCTTTTTCTTTCATTTATACAGTCATCTGGGGAAATGAAGAGAATATTCTTGTTAACATGTTGTTCATGACATTGTGCTGCTTGGTGGGAAGAGTTTTTTCTGAGGCTGTGTGTGAGTGTTGGTTCCCCATGTTGTTTCTGGACAAGCACAGAAAACATACTTGGCAGAGGCTACGAGCTGCGCGCTACGGGTGCCATCGTCAAAGTCTGCCTGGATGACTAGGACTTTACGTTTGCCTGGGTTCGTTAACCAGGAGCTGGAGGAGAAAGGGAATAGATTAGTGGGTGAGTTCCCCTTCCTGAAAGATGGATAAAGGAATTCCTTGAGGCATGGGCGAGGCCAGGGCCACACAGAAAAAAACATGCAGAGAGGTATAATTCTAAATGGCCAGCAAGGCTGCCTGAGGAGACTAAGGACCATGCTGGGAAGCTTTTATGAGAGGGATAGAGTAGTGGGTACAGGGGCAGAGCGGGACGCCTAGACACGACCCACAACAGAGTGACTCAGCCTTCCAGGTCATTAACCAGTTCTAGTTACAGCTCTGCCAACGCACCTGACAAGGGTGAGCCCTAACGAATGGAGCTAGCAGGGCACCTCACCGGACATCCTTAAGGAACGAATATTCAGTGTCATATTGCTGTAGTGACAGCACCACAGGTTTCGAGGCCAGTCCTCTCAGCTCAGATGCTAGGACATCACAGTCATTTCCAGTCAGCAGTCTGGAGAAAGTGGTGATCTGCAAAGAGGGAGATGAGCGTTGACAAGAACGCAATGGGAAGGCCCATCTTCTCAAGACAGAACAGAGAAACATGAGGAGGTTGGGCCCTGCTCATCATGGGTGCACATGGCTCAGTGTGCAGAAAGAAAACACAGGCCCAGAGTATGGACAAAGACAAGGACTGAGAGGTTAAGAGAAGAGATATGCCCTGACAGATGACTTAGTCTCCTCCCTGCTTTGGGCCCCTCTGTAGTCTCTGGATACTTTAGGACTCACCACAAATGCCTCTTCTTATAAACCAGTGGTTCCCAACCTTCCTAACGCTGCGACCCTTTAATACAGCTCCTCATATTGTGGTGCTCCCAACTATAAAAGTTATTTTTGTTGATACTTCATAATTATAATTTTGATTCTGTTACAAATCGGATACGTGACCCCTGTGAAAGGAGCTGAGGCCCACAAGTTGACATGGTGTCAGCCATTGTTCTCTCTTGCCCTCACTTCATTCTCAATGAATCACACTCAGCACCACAGACTCCAATATCCTGAGGGTGTGCTGACCCCTGTAACTCCAGTTCTTACCCATTGCTCTGACCTCTGAGCTTCCAATCCCCTCCTTTCCAATCCTACCACCCCCAAACCTGATCCTCGTTCCTAAACTTTGAGTGTTGCTGAGCAGAGCCCCCAGGCAGTTAGGAGGGAACCAGTGAGTGCCCTGTCCTCAGACACCTCTGTGGACTGCTGTCCCTCCATGAAGTCAGTAATTAGCCTGTGTATCCGACCATTTCTTTCCCATGTGTATACAGGGTGCTGTGCCTGCATGCGTGTGTGGGGGTGGGGTGGGGTGCTGTGGCTGCATGTGTCTGTGTAAGATGCTGTGCCTGCATGTGTGTGTGGGTGCTGTGCTGCATGTTGGGGGGGGGGGCGGATGCTGTGCCTGCAGGCTACAGAGGTCAAAAGAAAGCATTGAATCCCCTGGAACTAGTGTTACAGCTGGTTGGGAGCTGCTATGTGGTTTCTGGGAATTAAACCCAGGTCCTTTGAAATACTAGCCAGTGCTCCTACCTGTTAAGCCATTTCTCCACCCCTAAACATTCCTTTGGTTGTTTTGTTGTTGTTGTTGTTTTTGTTTTTTGGCAAGGTAGCCTTGGCTGTCCTGAAATTCACTCTGTAGACCAGGCCTGGAACTCAGAGATCCACCTGCCTCTGCCTTCTGAGTGCTAGGATTAAAGGTGTGTGCCACCACACTGGACTTGCAGTTGTTTCTTGATGTGAGTCATCTGCCTTTCTGCTCTGGCTATACTGACCCTGAAGCCTTCTAACTGGTCTATTTCCATGGCAGCCTTCTGTCTCACTGCTGTCCCCCTGTCAAGGCCCTTCTAGACATTCTCCTCTGCAGGTGTCCCTCTAGGCAGGAAGGATCAGGTTCCTTAGTGGGCCACTGAGGCCCTCCAGGAGATCGTTCCGTCTCAACCTCAGGGCATAGAACTCACAGCTTTGGACCTCAAGTTCTCCCAGTGAATGCTCCCCGAGATGCTCACAGCTCACTGCCCTCCTCCCTGCACTGGTACCTCGTAAAGAAATTCCGATATCCCCTTCTTTCCACCCATCTCATGCATAACAGGCTTCCTATGTCCCTGGTCCTGCTAGAATGCTGCCTTTCTAAGCTACACGCACACTGGCTTCCAATGAGAACTGTGCAGAGCTGGGCACACTGAGGAGCCCAGTCTCCACATAGCTGTACTACCTGTAAGTCACCCCTGCATGCTGGCTTAAATACAGCTGGAGTTTCTGACCCTAGGAGCCTAGGCTCTCAGGTGACAAAACACAGGGAGAGGCTGTGGGAAAGTGGTCACCTCTGTGAAGACAGCCCGGCATTCATGATGGGTCATGCGCAGGTGGGCCTGGAGGAAATCTACAAAAGAGTTGTGCTGCTGGGCGTAGTAGTACTCCTGTGACAGCTGCTTTGCAGTGAACGAGCCTAATGAGGAACCGCTCAGCCGGACCACAGCGTCTGGTGTTGCACAATCCAGCAGGATGGACCTGGCCTCTTCAGACACCTTTCGGTACAGCTCCTCCGTCAGATCCCTACAGCCCTGCCTCTCTACAGCCTGCAGCACCACAGAGGCACAGGCATCTGAATGGTAGCCAATGAAGACATCTGCAGGACTGTACTTGTGTCTGGCAATGAACTGGTCTGCTTTTACATCTGCGAACTCGTGTGCCCACTGCTGTAGCTCCTGCACGATGCTCTTCTGCCACGGCTGCAGCACAGTGTTCATGTCCAGGTAGTGCTTCTCCAGACGGTTGATGAGGGGCACAGGGAACTGCTTGTACACCACATCCTTCTCCTCGATGACGATGAGGCGGAAGGCAGTGTGCACTCGGCACTTGACTCGGTGGGTGCCTAGTCCAAGGTCCACGTACTTCTGACCCCCAAGGTAGACATAGTACTGGTTGAGAGCATCATACAGGCTCTCATAGAGATTCTGCAGGTTCAGCAGCACCACCATCTTCCCAGTCTCCATGCAAATCTTTACCCGGTTAATGTTCCTGCAGATCTGGGTGTATTCCTGGTCCTGGGGAAAGCTGGAGCCAAAAATGATCTCTGGTTGCTGACCCTCAAAGAACGTCTGCTGTAGGATTTGCAGCGCCACATAGTTCCTGGTCAGCACGAGCAAGTAACGGGACTCAGCGCCGTCCAGGCCCCTGCTGGACGCCTGCGGGCCAGGGTAAATGTTCTGCTTGATCAGCTCCACGGTGCTGACTTCCTCCTTGTACCTGGCCTCCGGGAGACTGGCTGTAAAGATGCTCAGGGCCTGGATGTTGTCTTTACCACTGAAGTTCCTGAGGACAGCATGCGTGATGTCTTGTGGGGAAAGCCCCCTTTTAGAAGCTTTGGCCTTGGCAAAGACCATCTTGATGAGGCTGTAATAGTCACGAAGCCCAAAGAACTCCTTATCCTGCTTCTGACACACTGTTTCATAGGCCTTGGCAAAGGGTGCAAAATACCCACGGATTTTATCCTGCACCAGCCTGTCTGAAGAGCAGATCCCCTCAGCACTCTCTATGAGCTCTTTCTCGTTGGGACTGCCGCGGGACACAAAGATGCCTCGGTTCATCTTGGCAGGATCTAGAGCCCAGTTGGAAATGCCAACAAAGCCAACTTTTTTGTATGGGGCAGGGTCATCTTCAATGCACCCGTCTTCCAGCAGGGGGTGCAGAGTCTTCAGGGGCATTTTGGGTGAGTCTTCAGCCAGCCCAACTTCATCCAACACCACCACTGAGACATACTGCCCCAGGTCCTTACCCTGCTGGAATCGAGCGCACTGCTTGAAGGTGCTGATGATACCTTGGGGGGTGGAGTGTGGGCTGCACTGGAATGACACCAAGTGGACCTGTTTCAGGCAGCGAAAGAGCTCAGAGAAGGCAGCCTGCCCTTGCATGGCATCTGCCACAATGATCTTGGCAAGGGATTTGGAGCTGCCGGGCTTCCCCACTAGGAAAAGGGGAATCTTAAGCTCAATGCAGATTACCATCATGAAGACATTCTCCTTCAAAGCCAAGTTCCTGGCTATGTTGGTCCTTATGGGTGCCCCCCTCAAAAAAAGATCCTGGACATGTGTGACCTCATCCAGGATGGCCCTGCTGCTATTGTATGGTTTGGGAAAGCACCTGGCGATGGCAGTGCGGTAGGATGCTTTCTCTTCTAAAGAGGCATGGTAGCATACCCCAATGGCCATCACCAGGGACCAGAGAACAGGATCTCTCTCAAAAGTATGTGTGCTGTCACTGGATTCATGGAGAAACTTGTCGAGCTCCTTTAAGAGCATATCACTATGGTCATGAAACCACCGGAAAACTTTGACACAGCGCTCCACGTCCCGGAGGCTGACGAAACCACATTCATTCTCCCTCTTCCTCATGAACATCTGCGAGGCAGAGAGCACATCTGCAATCACACAAGTCTCACTGGGATTCACAGAGACGGAGTCCACCAGTCTCTGTACGATCTGCTGGATGTAGAGCTTTTCTGCAGAGTCATTCAGCTGCCCAAAGTCCCATACCAAAGGAATGAGGCTTGGAGGCAGAGCATGAACACGGTAGACCAGCTGCCGCAGAGGGATGGAGCCCAGCCTGTCTGCAGTCTCCTCTGCACTCACTCTGTATCCCAAACCTGCTGACTCCAGGCGGAGGATCATCTCCTGGGAGTGCTTCCGATATGGGTTGCAGGCAGCAATGATATGCAGGCCAGAGTCCTCATGTAGGTGCTCACCATCCACTGTCCGATCACACAAGATCTCTTTGATACAGCTTACAGCTTCTGTTGTGTTGGCTTCATCAAAGAACAAGATGGTATCCAGCTTGTGCTGGGCCTTATTGGAGAAGGCTGTTCTCTCAGCCTCCTTGACCTTGGAGTAGATCATGGATGGTGTTGTCCCTCCATGGACCTTCACTAACTTCATCGTTTCTGCCTCCACACTACCACGCTTGAGGTCACTAAGAAATTTGATGAGCCTGGTTTTCCCACAGCCTGTCTCTCCCATGATGATAACAGGGATCCCACATCGGAACCGCATTTCAATGGCCAGGATCTTAAGCATATTGTCTGTGGTAAGTTCATATGTTTCATCAGGATCAATAGGCCACTCAATACCTAGTGCCAGGCAGAGTCTTTCAAGCTTCTCATATCTGGGCAAGTTATCAAAGTCAATGTTGAAGGGCACTCTCTGAAGCCTCAGCCCATCAAACAGTTCTTTGGTCATGACGTCTTTTTTGATGACCTTACCATTTGAGGGATTGATGGCATCAACATAGCCATTGTTATTGGTCTCCAAGTGAAAACCTATGAATGTCATGGTCATGTGGTCACCATTGAAGAAAACATATGGATGGGGCTCTGACTCCCACCTCTTTCGAAGAGAGAAGGGAGCTAGGTCTTCTTCAACAACTTCGCCAATGGTGACTGACTGCCTACCTGGGCTTTGGTCTGAAGTGTGAAGAGTCGGAGTAGCAAAATCCCTGGCCATTAAGATCATGAAGGTCACCACAAAGTTCTTGAAGCCCCGAAGTGTGTCTCCAGTAAAAGCTGACTTGCAAAAGATAGACGCCTCACAGTCTTTGAGCTGACAGTTCAGAAACCAAGCAAAGTTCCGAAGCTCTGACCAGGAAGGGTTTATGAGGCCACAGTAAATGAGGAAGTGCTGCAGGCACTCCTCAGGAGAGCCTTCCACAGAGCCTTTTTCATACTGAAATGTGTCCAGGTTCTGCTGCTGATGGAACCGTTTTAAATACTGGTAAGGTCGTTGGAAAGCTTCACTGCAGAACTCCACTGGGTCCATGGCAGGGTCTGTGTGGCTCCTCTCTGGAGTCAGCTCCATGTCTATCACTTCCTTGGGAGGACGGCAGGTGACTTTGGGGAAGAGATCAAGAAACTTGAACAGGGGTGCACGTGCGTTCTGCAAAAAGGAATCACAGATAAAAAAGATGATCACTGAATTCCCTAACCGCTGTCTTTCTGTCTTAACTCTCCACACAGTCTGCACTGAACTTAATTTGTCCCCATGGACTGGAAACTTTTGCCTGCTAAGGGTTTAGAGAACTAAATTAGAAGACACATCCCTAACAAAGATGCATTTTCTAACACAATCAAGGGCTTGTGTCTTCACTATGCACATACACCTGTGAGTATGTGTGAGCTCCAAACCTCTTCAAGTACCAAGTTCCTCTTCAGGTCCAAGAGGACCTCATTGCCTCTGGTGCCTGAGGTTATAGAGGTTATAGAACTAATACGCCTTCCCTGAACACTTGGATACCAACAAGAAAAGTCTCCTTAATATAGGTGTGTGCCAGGCTCTGCATTTACTAACATCTACGCACCTTAGGCTTATACATTCCACATATGCTGTTATCTTTTTTATTTTGTTTTGGAGACAGAGTTTCTCTGTGTAGCCCTGGCTATCCTGGAACTCACTTTGTAGACCAGGCTGGCCTCGAACTCAGAAATCCGCCTGCCTCTGCCTCCCAAGTGCTGGGATTAAAGGCGTGCGCCACCACGCCCAGCTATGCTGTTATCTTTGATGTCTTTCAGGTTCCGGCCCCAGGTTGCACTTTGAACAATTTGAACAGAGATGATCAGGTGTACAGATACACATCAGTGTTGCTCTTTGTGAATACTTGTTATCCAGGGTCATCTTGCCAACCTGGCAGATTTGTACTTTTCACAGTAAAGAGCATAGGAAACTTAATGGCAGACCAGAACCCTGTGCTACCCCCATGAGCCTCATGTGTTTTCGTAAGGGGATGGACCTAAGAACCAGTTGTAAGTTAAGGTTGTCTCCTTTTGTTATGGGACTGGAGCCTAACTAGAGGTCAGTCTCAATAAATAAGCTCTCAGTAACCCCTTAGCTTTAAGCCGGCACAGAATTTTCTTTCCTCCCGGTTCTATTTCTAACAAACCT
Organism: Mus musculus; assembly: GCF_000001635.26. Lineage (NCBI taxonomy): Eukaryota > Metazoa > Chordata > Mammalia > Rodentia > Muridae > Mus > Mus musculus. The sequence goes on along the minus strand of NC_000077.6, from coordinate 119,439,186 downwards.
GGTTAGGACACTAATCTTCCAGTCATATCGGAGGCGGGACTCCTATAGCTAAATTTTAATTGTATAACTTAATATTTCATAAGCAAGTTTATGAAGAAATCTTTTATAGTATTAAGTTTACTTCAAGTTTATCCTGAATCGGTGAGACCAGCAGCTCTTAACAGAGCTCTCAGCTGCAAGCCTGAGAAACAGGCTCAGCAACCTCTGCGCCACAGCATCTGTGTGCTGATCCTGAGCAAACACTTCCCAGAAGATTTCCCCTCAGTGCCGCTAGTCTCTTCTCAGTCAGAGGTAATTTCTCAGCCCCAGCTGACCAACATGGATTATCCAAGACAAGCAAAGGTTTCAACTTAGTGTTCCGGTCTCTCGTTAATGCTTCACTCCCAGCTAACGAGAACCACAGTTGCTTAATTCAAAACATCACTCAAATGGCCCTGATATGAGTCTTTACTTCCCTCTAAACTTCACAAGCCAGGCCTCTCTGGTCTGTGTTGTTCTCCCATAAAATACTGCACTGAGGTCTGATGGCTCAGAGCTCAAATGTCACCATAATTCTCCCCAAAATACATGGTTAGGTCTATCTCAGCACTATCCCATGAACCTGGTATCATTTTCTATTGCTGTGATAAAACACCATGACCAAAAGCTACTTGGAGAGGAAAGGGTTTAGTTCACCTTACAACTCACATGTTACACTGTCTGTCTGAGAAAAATTAGGACATGAACTCAAGACAGGAAGCTGGAGGCAGGAACTAAAGCAGAAGCCAGGAAGGACCACCACCTTACTGGTCAGCTCACCATGGTTTGCTCAGCCTGCTTTCTTCCAGAACCACAGTCCTACCAGTGACACTGTCCCCTGATGAGGACTGGGCCCAGGAAATGCCCTACAAACTTGCCTACAGGCAATCTCATAGAGGGATTTCCTTGATTGTGGTACCCCCTTCTCAGATATCTCAAGCTTGCATTGGGTTGGCATAAATAAATAAATAAATAAATAAATAGTGTGGGATAGGAGTGCTTAACCCCCACCAAACCTCTGTGTTTTTCTTGATACACACCAGTTTAGAAGACCTCTTTGGCTGTACCGAGAGCCCTTGTGGGATTTCAACAAGGTATAAATGACCCGGGCTCCGACGCCATATTTTCCCATTGATATCCATCAGGTACTGCAGAATGAGGAGTTTGAAAAGAAAAATGGGAATTCCAGTCTGAACCTAAAGAAGGAAACACAGGGGCTTGTCAGTAGGACGGTAGCCACTGCTGTTCACCCTACAGAGCTGCTTGTTTGCCCCTTGACAGGATGCATGCGTAGGGAGGCAGTCAGAATCGGGGAGCAGTGCCTTCCTCTCGTGGGTGGCGGTGCCAGGACACTTACTGAAGTGCTGATATCAATGTGGAATATAACCGGCATCTTCTGATATTTCTCCTTCAAGAACGGCAGCAGTGCGCTTAGGACTTGGTTCTCATCTAGATGAGGCTCTGTCAATCGAATAATTTTTAAAGGGACCGTCTCGTCACGTAGCTTTGCTTTTAGTTTTGTATGCAGTGTGTTCACGTAGAGAGACTTTCCTACAATATGAACATACAAAAATTAGGCCCCAAATCTACAGACCAAGAAGAAGAGAATATAGAGATATTTTAGAAGCGATTCTGATTCAAGCCAGATGCTGTGCACCGCCACTTCTTAGCAGCTTCATTAACCATGGATCTTCAGGTTCCCTGTCCACCATCCACTGACCAACTTTGCCCTTTTCCTGACTACTGACGGCGCAAGTCAGCGATGGCCAAAGGTAGAGTGTGGGGAACCAAATTCTCCCAACAGAAAAGGGTTGTTCAAGGAAGAGAGGACAGGATGAAAGGAAACAAACAGCAACTGAAGCATGGTCAGGGTTTTTTCTCACTCAACCACAACCAGCACTGATGCCAGAAGCCAGCAGCACTCCCAGAGGAAAGAAACTGCAACAAAGTCTGAAGGAGGTGGTCAGGAACTGTGAGAGGACAGAGTTCTCAGTGGCTTACAGCTAAGGAAGAGCCAAACCCCTGAAGAAGGGCTTCATCAGAGTCAGCCTTGCTAGAGAAGGAAGTGTCAGTGGGCAGTATCTGGGAGAGGGGACCTCTTTCATTACCAACGCCAGCTCTTTCAGAGGTCACGATGCCAACACACAGCCCGTCTCTGAATACAGTTGCTGCTGACAGGAGCCGCTTCGGGACCTGATAATGGCTCTGCAGGTAAGCTTGGATGTTCGGGAGCGGGGCCTGGGGCACCAGGGGCACTTTGTACTGGCTGAAGGTGGAGGGGATATAGCAGTGCTCCCGGGCAGCATCACAGAGTATCACCAACTGGTAGTCTTCACGGTGCGCTCGTGTGCACAGGCTCTGGAAGAACTCCTCTGCCTGGCAGCCCACTTCATAGCTCAGCTGGTCTGCAAACAGCAAGCTGTAGACCTTGTGCCCCTGGGAGCCCGAAGTGAGGCAGCGCCGCAGGAGTAGTTCCACTTCCTCAATTGTGGTCGCTGGGGTGCAGAGCAACACCTCATCAAAGGTGGGCAGGGGCTGCCTGGGGGCCTGCATGTAGATGGCCAGTGCAGCTGGCAACACCTCCGAGTGGCCACACAAGATCAGGTTAGGCTGGCCAGCCTGCAGGCCTTTGGGGAGTGGCCGCTCCACAGGAGTGCCACCCATCGTGGCCAGATGAGCAAGGCATCTACCCAGGGCATCCAGGTCCAGACAGTGTGGCAGGAAGGCACTCATGTACACGAGGGATTGCATCATAATAACCTGAAGCTTGCCCATTAGGCTGGGCTCAGAAAGCAGCTGCTGGGGCAACTTTTTCATAACCTCCCGCAGGCAGTATCTGTCAGCCTTGCTTTCACAGGCACTGGTAGCTTGTACGAGGTCCTGGACAGTGCATTTGCCTTTAATGAAGGATAGCATCATGAGGGCAGCTTCACTAGGTCTGGGTTTCCTGAGCTCACTGCTTAGGTAGACCAGCTGCTCAGCTGTGTAGAAGTTGAGGTAAAAGTGTTCAGCTCTCTTCTGGGCGACCACTGTTTTCCAGTTATCTAGGAAGTCCTCCATCTGCCTGCAGAGGGCTCCCAGGAGCTGTATGACATCTCCCTTCTCTGTCAGCTGGCTCAGCAGCTCCAAGCCAAAGTTCATGAAGATGCCCCCGTCAGGGCAACAGTAGACCTTAGCAGTCCAAGTCCTGAACAGCATGTTGCCCGCGCAGTGCAGTTTTATGAAGACATGTACAAGCCGCTGCATGTTGCTGAAGACCTGGGGGAAAGGGAACCATGAGGCCAAAGCACACGCCTGTGGGGAAGACACACTACCCTACACACACCTGCCTGCTATTAAGCCTTTGGAGTGGTAAAGGGCTTAGGCTAGCTCACTTTTCACAGAAATCTGCCTAATAGTCATCACACCACAGCCTCTCCATAGTTATTCGATCGGCTTAACAAGGAGCACCCATCGCCTTTTTGCCTTTTTCTTTTTCTCTTTTTGTTTTTTTTGTTTTTTTTTTTTTTTTTTTTTGAGACAGGGTCTCAGTACGTATCCCTAGATATCCTAGAATTCACTAGGGAACCAGACTGGCCTTGAACTTATAAAGATTCCTCCTGCCTCTGCCTCTCAAATGCTGAGACTAAAGATGTGTGCCACCATGTCCAGGGAAAGACAAAGGATGTCAATGTAAAGACTGTATGGGTATGTGTGTGTTTGTATGTAAAGGCATGGTCTCGTATTTCCAGACTGGCCTCAAATTCAAGACCCTCCTACCTCAACAGGAGTATGGAGGCAGTGAGGTGATTGTTTCTAAGAATATCTGTTGGCCATCTCTTCTCCACAGCTGGTCACAGTTCCTCCTGAGGCTCCTGAGGAGGACCTGCTGCTCATAGGGTCTACCCTACTTCAGATATGTCTCTGGCGTTGTGAATCGGGGTACTACATCCTGCAGACCCATGGCAGAGCTGTGTTGACCAAAAGCCTACACAGACCCTTTCCATAGCTCAGTAACAAAAGTGACTGGCCTAGCTTGACGCCAAAGTGGCCCCTGTGGGCAGCAGCACAAACCTATCTGCTCACCTCTGAAAACTTCTCCACTTCTGTATTGCTGTTGTGGTCTTTCTTTCCAGACATGAGCATCAGCTTATTTAAAAGTTCCTTCAGTTCCTCTGTGGAGTAGGTGCGCAATGCCTCGGGGTAACCATGGCCATCAGGGAGGAGGAGGCGGAGAACAGTGTCTGGGGAAATCTGGGGGGCAGCACACATTTATAAGTTAGTTCCTGCACAGAGTCCCATAACTTTATAGCAAGACCACAGGGCCATACAAAACTGCACCAGGACTTTGGGAGGCTCACCTTCTGGCCATCTTTGGGTGCCTCAATAACGTAGACGCCCCTGCTGTTGATTGCTGTGGCGAGGGACAGAGATGAGAGCTCCACAGATCCATGGCTTTCCTTCACTGTCTTCAGCCACTCCAAATTTCTGGCAGAATCTTTCTATTGGGACAGAAGCAGAGAACAGGCTGGAGTGAGTAGACATGTCCTCACTGGCACTCAGCTGCCCCCCACCCCCACCCTGTTGGCATCACACATGAAGTGTCTGTCTATGCCCCACCCCCAGCACACATGCAGTGTCTGTGCTTGGGCGTGTCCCTTGGGGCTCTGTCGTGCAGCATCTTCACCAGTCAGGCTTCCCCCACTGCTCCAGAAGCCCTAGATGGCAGGTGCAGGGCGTTAGAGCATCTGGGTTTATTAGTGATGAGAGAGAAACAGCCACATATGCACTGCACAGCTCACCACAAGAGAGAAATAACAGAACGAGCATTAGGGAGCCTCAAGCTTTGCTGTTTCTTCTTCTTTTTGAAAATTTCTTACTTTGAGCAAGACATCCAACTTTAATCCTAGCACTTGGGAGATAGAGGCAGGACAATCTTTGTGAGTTAGAAGCCAGCCTGTTTTCAAACAGATCTTCCTGCCTCTGCCACATTAAAAAGTGTGTGCCACCATACCCGACTTATTTCATTTTGTGTGCATGAGCATTTGCCTTACATATGCATGTGCATGTGTGTGCCTGGTTTATATATGCATGTGCATCATGTGTGTGCCTGGTGACATGAGAGGCCAGAAGAGGGTGTTGTATCCCCTGGAACTGGAGTAATGCAAGGTTGTGAGCCACCATGTGGGTGCTGGGAACCAAACCTGGGTCCTCTGCAAAAGCCACAGGGGCTGACCCATTCTTAAGCCTGAGTTGTAGTTTCTTAATGGTCGTTTACAATTTCTGAGGATGACCAGTGGAGAAAGGAAAGTTGCGTTATGGGCTGTCATTTGCATGTGAGCTTTTCATAGGCATGGTCCTTCCAGCCATCCTTCCCTGAGGCAGAGACCCAACATGCCATTTTGTATGACTTCCTGACTCAAGAGAGAGCACATATTCCCACGCACAATGGGGCTCTGTCATGAAGCAGGTATAGCAGTGGCAGCCTTGCCAAAGCCCTTGAGGTCGGCAATAGTAGTACCTATTACACTTAATCTGCCTTGGGTCCTGAGGAGGCTTACCAGCTTATCGGGAAGGTGCTGGTCATTGTCCAGGGCCCTCCAGAGTTCCTGTAGATGATTCATGAAGTCAGAGAAATTTGTTCTTTCATCCATCTTGTACAGCAGAGAAGCATAGCCCTGCACGGCATCGTGGAAACAGGCCACCCGGTCCACATCAATGTCATTCTCTCCCGCTGAGATGGAGGCCAAGTCCACAAACACCTTGAGTTCGTTGATGTCTTGAGAGGAGAGAGATCAGCATACAACCATGCTGAGTTTTGGGCAGTAATTGTAAGTGAAACTATAACCGGACACCAAGGTCTTGGTTTGACCCACGTCCTGCTTTTGCTAAGAACACTGAACATATATTGAATCTGTTGACTGACTGCTCATCTTTATCAGGCAACACATCTCAGGCATTAGACTAGGCTTGTATTGCACAGTATAGTCTTGACTACGTAACATCACTTAAACATAGAGACCAAGGCTCAGATGATAAAGAATATACTGACAATGAGAAAAACTGAGATGACTCTCCACAGGCTTTTGATCCAATTAACAGATATGCAAAGCCCACAGAAGGAAGCAACATAGTGAGCGTTGGAGCCAGTGCAGCCGCCATGGCAGCAGGAGGCACGCCTTCCACCCACAGGTCCCAGGGTGTAACAATCTGCCGCCTGCCCTCTTCCCACCTCCTCTCCACCTCTCACTTCCCCACCCCGCCTCTGCTCTTTCTAATCTAGATAACAAGCTACCAAGCTGTCTGCTGGATAAAACCTTCATGAGGGTGTTATAAAAAAACACCCAGTGTAGACAAGAGCTATCCCGCCTTCTGGAGGAGGAGCTAAATGGGGAGGAGCCGGGGAGACAGCTCAGTGGCTAAAGCACAGGCTGCTCTTCCAGAAGAGCCAGGTTCAGTTCCCAGCACCCACAGGGCAACTTACAACTATACCTCCTGCTCAGAGGGATCTGACTCCTTCTTCTGGCCTTCCTGAGTATCAGGCATGTGAGGGTGCATAGACACACGTGTAAGAAAAATGCCCATACACAGAAAAAATAAATAAAATTATTTAATCGAGGGCTGCAGAGATGGCTCAGTGGCTAAGTGCAGTGACTGTTCTTTCCAAAGGTCCTGAGTTCAATTCCTAGCATCCACATGGTGGCTCATAACCAGCTGTAATGGGATTAGATTCGCTGTTCTGGTGTGTCTGAAGACAGCTATGATGTACTCATATAAATAATATAAATAAATATTTTTAAAAAGTAATTTAATTGAAAAATGAAAAGCTGGTTACCAGGCGGTGGTGGTGCACACCTTTAATCTCAGCACTCAGGAGGCAGAAGCAGGTGGATCTCTTGTGAGTTTGAGGCAAGCCTGGTCTACAGAGCGAGTTTCAGAATAACCAGAGCTACACAGACCCTTTCTCACAACAACAACAACAACAACAACAACAACAAAAAGACTGAAGAGATGGCTCAGTGGTTAAAAGTACTTGTTAGTCTTGGAGGGGACCCAAGTTAAGTTCCCAGCACCCACACAGGAGCTTTCAACCAATGGTAACCTCAGTTTCAGGGGATCTGACACCCTCTTGACCTCCACTGGCACCAGACGTAAATGTGGCACGCATATATACATACATACATACATACATACATACATACATGAAATCACTGTTACACACAAAATACTAAAAAGGCTAAAGGAGGTGGGTTTTTTAAGGAAAGAAAAAGGCCTTCAGCTATTCACAGCAAGCGGGGAGTGACAAAGGAGCGAGACACCGTCTGAGTAAAACATGCCCCCAGTCAACGGGACACGCACTGCTAGCAGCTGTCCAGCTGGTGCCGCTGGCAGGACCCAGGCAAGCCCATGCACGGGCTGGCCAGAGCTGGCCATACCTTCCAGGGCCTTGTGCAGCCAGGCAACAAGCTCCGTCTGCCGGGCAAGCTCCTCCAAGCAGCGCTGGCGAGGCTCACTGATGTCCTGAAGCAGCTGTTTGGCCTTGATGAACTGTGGGCTGATCTGGTCCAGTTTCTCATTACCAAAGTCCTCAAAGGAATCCGCCTGGAACATGAAGTTTAGCTTGTACTGCCCTGGTGAGCCATGGCAAGTCTTCAGGCAGGAGCAGCCAACCCATAGCAAGAGCCTGGCACTTACATCAGGGACCATAGGACTTCCTCCTCCCTGGTCAGCAGTACCTTCCACTTCAGCTTCCCCATATACACACCTCACACTCCACCCCAGAGCTTACATGGTCTTTGAAATTTGTTTCTCACCATAGTACTACCAGACCTGTCTTTCTCCATCTCTGTCTCTGTCTCTCTGCCTGTCTCTCTTATTTCAGCACTTATCTGAAGGCAGAGGCAAGTGGATCTCTGTGAGTTCAATGCCAGCCACCACCTAGGTCTACATAGCAACAGCCAGGACAGCCAGACTACATAGTGAGACCCTGTCTCAAAATAGAGACAAAAGACCTCCCATCTCAGCTCTGCCGGGTGATGTGTTGCTTGCTGCTGCTGTCTAGAGCTGATGCAATTGTATCTGGGACAGATGACCTTCCTTCCTTCTGTGCTCTTATGACCTTTTTAAAGAACATGGCAAAAGAGGCCATGAATTGAAAAGAGAGCAAGGAGAGAGATATACAAAGGAGAGTTTGGAAGGGGGAGAAACGAGTAACTGTAATGTCAGAAAGTAAAGTGGAAGAACATGGCCTCCTCTTAGACTACTGATCCCCCGACGGATGGCCTGAAACCCACTGGTTCAGGAGCTATCATGGAGCAAGACGGAACCTAGGGCTTTGCTGTCCCCAGCTGCTTAAACACCACCCCAACCACACTGCCAAGCCCCAGACACCTACCCAACCCAAGACCTCACCCCTCAGCAGAGCCAGCAAACAACTTACAAAGTTTAACAATGGGTTAAGAACACTGAAGTCACCAGTCACACCCAAAGCTCTTCGGACCTGCAAGATGACCTTGGCAGAGCTGACAGCCTGGTGCAGGGTGTGATATTCTTTGATCTGCCCAACACGCTCTGAGATCCAACCTTTTTGGTCCTGGGGGTTCATAGTGCACATGAATTTAAGGTCGTTTTTCAGTTCATCATATTTATCTACAAAGTCTTTGAAGATGGCATCAACTTCAGCAAAGGTGATCTTTCCTGACTTCAGATTCTCATAGAGTGTGTAGAAGTTGTCATAACAAGGGTTGTACAGGTATTCCAAGACCTCTGGAAGCGAAACCTTCAACTCTCTGGGGTCCTTATCCAGAGTATTCAGTGACTCTGCTGTCTCTTGCCAGAAGTCCTGGAAGATATGGCTGTCTTTCAGGGAGTCTAGCTTGCTTGCCATTTCTCGGATGTCAGGGCTCAGGCAGTAATGTGTCTCCCTTTTGTAGGAGGAGGAATTGGGGAGCTTAATCACGGCTTCATTTAGTTTCTTATTGCTGAGGTCTTGAGAGTGGATTATTTCAATGTTTCCAAAATCCACTATAGAAACCAGAATTAAAGGGTGGGGGTTATTTATCTCACTTTTCTTGTATTTTATCCTCCCTCTCTCCCCCTGCCCCCCCTCATGTGTGTGAGCACATACACACCCCTTTTTGAGACAGATTTTCTGTGTAGCACTGGCTCTCTCTGTTTTACCTGTTCCCCTGCCGCCACCCCACCCGTGCTGGGATTAAAGGCCTGTGCTGTGTCATCACCAGCTGGCGTCACCTCTCCTCCTTAGTGTAGGGGAAAGACAAAGTCTGAATACGTAGGCAGGCTGGCTTTCAACTAATTATTCTCCTGATTGCCAGCATTGTGGCCATGCACCAGGGTGAGCAGAACTAGAGTTTGTTTGCAGCACTGGGGACAGCTCCTGCCGCCCCAAACACTAGGCAAGCCCTCTGCTAAGGACACACAACACTGGTTCTTCCTCTAGCTGCTTCTCTAAGAAAACAAACACAACCACTGCAGAACATGGGCATCTTTCCTCTCCTCCGCCTTGGCTTTGTCAGTTTTCACAACAAGGAAACTGGGTACATAACTGAGTAAAAAGTCAGTGGGAAACACACACACCTTTCTTCACTCCCTTCTAAGAGCACACTAATTATAAAATAGAAATTATATCTTAAAAGTCAGAAACTGGGGCTGGAGAGATGATGGATCAGTGGTTAAGAGCACTGTCGCTCTTCCAAAGTTCCTGAGTTCAAATCCCAGCAACCACATGGTGTCTCACAGCCATCCATAATGGGATCTGACACCCTCTTCTGGTGTGTCTGAAGACAGCTAAAGTGTACTTAGATATAATAATAAATAAATCTTTTATTAAAAAAAAAAAGTCAGAAGCTGGCTGGTGGTCATGGTAGCACACACCTTTAATCCTAGGCAGAGGTAGGTGGATCTGGGTGAATTTGAGGATAACCTGATTTACATTGAATCCATTAAGGGCAAATGTCATACACAAGGGCTCAGCCACCAGGCCTGCCCCAGCAACACCAGAGACAAGCAGGAGCAACATGCAGGAACTGCAGCATGCAGTTCCTAGTGCAGTGACCTACGAGGTGCCCACTCCTCCTAGCCAAGCACCTAGACCTAGAACAGACATCCCAGACTTGGAGTGACTGAGACTGCAGGTTGGCTGTCTGTCTCTTACTCAGCAAGGTAGATAAGCTGTGTCTGCCAGAGTCGAGGGAAGAGGGCGGGGACGCGCAAGGGAAGAGGGCGGGGACGTGCGAGGGAAGAGGGCGGGGACGCGCGAGGGGAGAGGGCGGGGACGCGCGAGGGGAGAGGGCGGGGACGCGCGAGGGGAGAGGGCGGGGACGCGCGAGGGAAGAGGGCGGGGACGCGCGAGGGAAGAGGGCGGGGACGTGCGAGGGAAGAGGGCGGGGACGTGCGAGGGAAGAGGCACAGAGTGCACCTGCAGGATAAAAGAAAGCCTAGAGCTCCCTGACCGACCTAGTGCTCATGAGGTGCCCTGCCTATGGTGGGAAATCAACAGATAGTTCTAGCATAGAAAAGTTGGAGGGATGCTTGCAGGCATGGGAGTGAATAAAAGTCAGACTGATTAACCTCTGGCAAATGCAAGTGAACTCAGATTTTAAAAAATTCTGAGCCCCAGAACCCATATAAACCTTGGGTAGGCATGACAGCCCGGCTGTTCCACCCTGGGGAGGCAGGGATGGAGGAATCCCCAGAGCAAACTGGCTAGCAAGGCTAGACCCATCAGCAAGCTCTGAATTTGATTGAGGGACCCTGTCTCACTGAATATAGTGAAAGAGGGCTCAAAAAAGATTCCCAGGATCTACCCTGGGCTTCCAGATGCACTCCTAAGTGCACATACACACACACACACACACACATGTATATGCCCATGCCCCCTCCCCATGGAAATTAAAAATATTGCTTTAAAGCCCCTGCCCTAGCTGCCTCTACTCCGCCCCCACTGCGCCTTCCTCTGCCCTTCACCCTGAGGCCCCTCAGTCTTCAGTGCCACTCCTGGGGCCCACCTTGCACAAGGTGTTTCACTCTTCCGAGCTGCCTCAGGAGGCTCTCCACGTATCTCTTCTCTTGCTTGAGGAACAGCAGATCATCCCTTCTCCTTTTCAGCAAGCTCCTCACATCACAGGCCTTCTCTTGGGATGGCAGCCGCCTTCTATCTGGAAAGTATGTGACAGCTCACACAATCCTGTAAGTCTTCCATGTAATCACATTCCACTGCCTCTCTCTGAACGTGCTCCATGCCAGGGCCATGTGGAGGGAGCAGCAAGACTTGAGCTCAGCTAGTCTATGAAGATGGTGGCAGAACAGGCTCTGCTGCCTTGATCCTACTGCTCTCTCATGACACTCCCCACAATAACTAAGCTCCCAGGCTCTCTGGCAAGAGCTGCTGGCAGTTACAGAGCCCAGAAACATACCCTGACCACAAAATGGCATACCCAGGCTTTCCCCCTCTTTCTGTTGCTCAGCCGCCTAAAGGTGTTATCTCAATTTGGTACTCACTTAAGTTCCAGATGTCAAGAAACTGACTCTGGTGCTCGAGGATCAGCTCCAGCTGTCCAACCACAATGGTGCCATTTTCAAGTTCCCCTGCGACCTTCTGGAACACAGACTCAGCAGTGGCCATCAGCTGCCTGCCTTCCTCCGTGATGTTGTCTATGATTTTCTCATTGGTTCCTGCTCAGAAGGAGAGCACACGGATCAGAGCCTGGGTCTCCTGAGCCATCGGTTCCCTGATGACTCCTCGTGCTCCGGCGGCGCTCAGGCAGTCTCCAGAGACAGCACTTGACTGGTGCACTGCTACTCGTTCTCCTGCACAGCCTGGCCACCATGCTCCCCATCTCTGTGAAACTTACAACTTAGATGACAAGATTTTAAATACATTTACTTAACTCGCAGAAGCAGGCGAATCTCTGGGATTTCAAGGCTAGCCTGTTCTACAAAAAGAGAGTTCCAGGACACCAGAGCTGTTACATAGAAAAACCCTATCTCAAATAAATACATTCATAATTAAAAATTAAATAATAAAAATGATCTTGTTTATCTGTAGCACTGAAAACCAAGCAGCCTTATCCAGCACTGTAAATCCATGAAACAACTGGGCATGTGACGCATACCGTGAATCCCCAGCACTCTACAAGTATAGGCAGGTGCATCTCTGTGAGTTCGAAACCAGCCCGGTCTCCATAGACCAGCCAAGGCTACATAGTGAGAGTCAGCCTCAGAAAAAGAAAACAAAAAAACCTGCAACAACTAGGATGCTCTTCAGCAGATGGACAGATCAAGAAACTGCAGCAACTCTATGATAAAAGCAGAATTCAGCTGCCAAGCAACAAGGAGACAGGAGACAGGAGGAGCTTCGAATGTGAGTGCTGTCCATGAACAGTCACACGTGTTCTCTAAGTCCACACACGTTAATGGTTCCATAAACTACAGGAGAGAGAATAAAGAGGAAGGCCACAGATCCTTGGGACAATGAGTTTATCGTGTATGACACTGCGATGCACCAGACATGCTGTCACGCACCTATGAAAGCCCAGGGCGCCCTTCGAACCCCGACTTGATCAAAGTGTGCCAACACTGCCCAGCTCAACCATTACAAAGGCCACACCACACATTGCGGATGTGAACAGCAGGACAGGGCGCTGGGAACTATGTTTTCTGATGAGTCTTTCTAGAAAACTATTGACTGAAAACACACAGACTCTCAAGCTAACAGCAAATGCATATGGCACCCACCTCAGCAGTCACACTTTTTGCCTCACACCTCACCGGCCATGAGGGGCTCTCTGTTTGAGCTTTTCAAGATCCGGCAAAACTGATAATTACAACCTGACCTGGGATTTTAGTGCCTAACCCAGCACCTTACCGTGACAAGATCTAAAAGAGCAGCCCTGCCTGTGCGGGTCCCTCCACTCTCCCTGATCAGCACATGGCAGCTGAAATGTCCAGGCCAGGACACCACCCTCCCCAAGCTCCCCACAAACACCAGAACATACCACACAGTTCGAAGAGCTGCCTCACATCTGGCCACTTGAGCAGGTATTTGAAGATCTCATCCACGTCAAACACAGGCTCCCCGTTATGCACAGGCCATGACTTGGTTATCACGGCAGACAAGAGGGTTCCAAATTTCTGCAAGTCTTGACAGGAGAGCCCCTCAAGCACACTGGTCTGAGACTATAAAAAAAAATGTGTCAAACGAGACATAGTAATGTCTTATTAGTTTTTGAAATGAGAGAAACATGAAAACTGCGTATGGTGGTACTTATCGATAATCCTGGCATTTGGAAAGCGGAAGTTGTAGGCCAGCTACACAGAAAAAGCAAGGCCAATCCCAGGCTAACTGAGACCTCATCTTAAAAACTAATCTTTTCCTAAGTTATCCTTGGAGGACTGACTGCAGGTGATGGGCTAGTTACAGAAGAGGCTAGGAAGCCGGCTGTCTCTCCAGTTCAGGGTCCAGTGGAAGCTCCACGGCCTGCAGCCATTCCGCGCTGACTGCAGACAAGTCCACTGAGTTGTTTACTCTAGAGCTGCTTAATTTCACTGTGTGGTTTTGTGCTTCTCTGTTTTAACTGCAACTTTTTTATAATATATTTTTTTTTCTTTTTAAGTTTTCAATAATATTTGACATATACTCAAAGTAGTTCACAGAGCCTCAAAAGGAAAACGTCTCACTGGGGTATAAAACAATGGCTAAATGCTTACCTACTGTGTGTAAAGCCGGGTTCAATGCTCTGTACCACTCAACACACACAAAACATAGAATAGAAATAAGAAAGTGCAGGCCAGAGAGATGGCTGAGTGAGTAAAAGTGCCTCTGCCAAACTTCAGAGCATGAGTTCTTCCCTTGCGTCCCACAAGATGGAAGGAGAGAACTAGCCACCAAGAGATACCTTCTGATCTCCATGCACATGTGCCATGGCTGGCATGCATGCAGGCACACATGCATGCACACATGCATGCACACGCGCACACACACACACACACACAAACACACAAGCACGCACACACACAGGCACACCAAATTGTTAAGTAAAAAGTGTAACAGTAACATTTCTTGGAGCCTTCTCCTCACACACTGCCAGCAGGATTTTGACAAGGTGCTGGGACCAGTCATTTGCACAGCACAATCTCTCTGACAAATGATCCTGGGAAGCTAGCTCTCCACATACACAAACTGGCCCTTTACCTCACTCCTGACCCTGGAGAGTGGGACTTGCTCACAAGCCTGGCCCTCGTCTCCGTCTCCACCACTGAAGAAGCAAGAATTAACAGAAAGGAACGCAACCCGGCAGTGCGGCTCGTGGGGGTGTAACTGAGGCAGACCGGCAGTGCTGCTCACAGGGTTACACAAACCGGCAGTGCTGCTCAGGGGGTGCAACTGATGCTCAGCTGGGGAGATGGCTGGGCAGGGGTAACTGATGCTCAGCTGGGGAGATGGCTGGGCAGGGGTAACTGATGCTCAGCTGGGGAGATGGCTGGGGCAGGGCCTGTGCAGGTGGCCGCGAAGCTTTTTTTGTTTTTCTTTTGAGATTCAAAGTCTCACCATGTAGCCCTGACTGGCCTGACCCTGGCTACATAGACAAGGCTGGTCTTGATCTCAGGGACCCACCTGCTTCTGTCTCCCAAATACTAGGATTAAAGGCACATGCCACCACACCTAGCCTAGCAGCTGTGGTTCTAAGTGACACCTAACAGCCCAGAGAAGAGGAAACCATGCTATTTCTCGAGCAGTTGGAAGCGAATACTGGATCTTAGCATATGTTTGTCTCTAGGCACAAAGGAGGGTGAGCCAATGCAGTAGGGCCTCAGAACAAGCAGGCTTAAGCAGACCTTGACAGGCCACATCAGAAACCCCCTGTAAACCCATGCAGGAAAGGCTAGTGACCTGGCAGGCAGAGCTCACAGCCTCGATGACACACTTCTCAAAGCTCCTCGAAACACTGTCATGGAGTCCTCCGTCACGACACTGACTGCTGCAGAAGAAGGAGATCTGCAAACGGGGAGGCTCCTGCAGACAAGGAGGGAGGAATGAGGGCTGCGGGGTACCTCACTTCTACACCCCAGGGGAACACCCTGGGTCTTCACTGTCTCTGTGAGCACACATACTGTGCAAGTTCACAAGCTATCCAAGGAAAAGAGTGTCTGTAGCGCCACATGGTGGCTCTGGCCTGCTGTCCCAGCACCTGAGAGGGCACAGCAAGAGGAATTGCTGGGAGCTTGAAGCCAGCCTGGAATAGAGTGAGGCCATTTCAAAAACCCAAAACTTGTAGAGCCCTTTGTCCCACTCTGCACAAAGAAAAAACCTGCCAGCACCAGTGCTTGTAAAAACAGGTATATTTTAAAATGTAAGCCATTTTCCTAAGATTTGGATAAAACATTCATTATAATATAAAAAATGATTTTCAAGGGTTGGAGAGATGGCTCAGCGGTTAAGAACATTGACTGCTCTTCCAGAGGTCCTGAGTTCAATTCCCAGTAACCACATGGTAGCTCACAACCATCTGTAATGGGATCTGATGCCCTCTTCTGGTGTCTCTGAAGTCAGCTACACTGTACTCATATATATATGTAATGTGTGTGTGTGTGTGTGTGTGTGTGTGTGTATGTGTATATCTTTAAAAAAAATAAATCTTTAAAAAACTAAAAACTGATTTTCCATGTCAGAAGCCTTCATTATTCACACTGAAGAACGTGTGTGTGTGTGTGTGTGTGTGTGTGTGTGTGTGTGTGTCCGTCCGTCCCTCCATTGAAGCTGTTTCTATTAACTGCCCAATGCAGTGTCTGCAAGAGTGCAAGAGGACTTCCCTGTATATGACTAGGATCTCCATCATGACAAAACCCTGTCCTTAGTCTTCTAAGGCCATCACAAAAGAACTTTGACATTTGTTCTTCTGGAATCAAAAGTCAGTGACCAAATCAGAAACATGTCTAAAGTCATGGCTGCCTCCCTGCCTCACCACCATGAGCCTTGACACTCAAGTGCACCACTCACAACTGCTGTATACGTTAGGTGGCTGGCCTCCTCTACAATCCTTTGTCTCCCAGGAAGAGTGCCCTGACGTCAGGTACCTGCTTGAGCCTCCCTTCCATGTCTCCCAGCAATGATCCCTTCCAGCCATGCTTCTCTGGGAAGCCGATCTCCACCAGCCGTCGCCATACCTGCAAAATTAGAGTGACATCCACAAGGTAGAAAAGTAAAGCAAACTGACAGCCAGGCACAGTATGCCAATCTGTGGCCCTGCATACGTGGGGATTGGAAGCAGGAAGATCACTGAAGTCCAAGAGCTTGAGGCTGACCTGGACACCACAGGAAGACCCTGTCTTGAGAGGAAAGGCAGATGCATGCTATTATAGCAGTATAAAGAGCTAAGAACACCAGGCCTCAAGAACAATACGGCTCTCAGATCCTCACTGTCACTGTTGAACTATGTCACTGGTGTGTCAGGGCCACCACCACCCTCCCAGTGTGTCACTGCTCTTTGTTTAGAAAGGGTCTCCCCCAATGCTCATTCTGAAAAGTTTCAGACAGGGACACGAGCAGATACATGTGTCTACCATAAAAGAATACAGAACACTGGGTGTGATGGCACCCACCTTTACTCCCCGTGCTGGGGAAGCAGAGGCAGGAGAATCTCTGTGAGTTCAAGGCCAATCTGGGCTACATAGCAAATTCCAGAACAGTTATGACTTAAAAAAAAAAAAAACAAAGCCAGGCAGTGGAGGCGCACGCCTTTGATCCCAGCACCTGGGAGGCAGAGGCAGGCGGATTTCTGAGTTTGAGGCCAGCCTGGTCTACAGAGTGAGTTCCAGGACAGCCAGGGCTACACAGAGAAACCCTGTCGCGAAAAAACAAAAAAATAAATAAACAAAAAACAAAACCAAAAACAGACAAAACAAACAAACAAACAAAAACCCTGCCACTAAGAGAATTAAAAAACAAAAGTACAGATAAGCTCACTCCACTTATGCACTTTCTAATTAGATATTAGAAAGCCTTCAGTATATTCTTTTCAAAATACAGTCACTTTTGCATTACACGGTGCTGCCGAGATAGCCGGGACAGCCACAGGACTCTACCTGATTCCCCAGTCCTTGGTCACATCTTACACAAGTGTCAGGACTGAAAAACTGACTAAAACCTAATCTCCAGGCTTTGGGTAGAGGGTCTCTATTTTTTCTGCACGTTTCCTTTTGCCAGCTCGGGATGAGCCTTTCATACCTGTGACTGTCATATTAGCCGCAGGCACCATGTGCTTCTGGAACACTTCCGGGTGATGAACCCAGCAAGTGCCCAAACCCAAGCCCATCTCTGCAGGACCGTAGCCTCTCAGCCTTTCTGCGGGCACATCTGACTATTTCCCCACAGAAGAACTTCCTTTCTACCCTCTGCCATCCATTTCCATGTCACACACCTAGCTTACAGCTCCAACATGGCCTCCCACATCCCCAGCTGTAAGCAGCATTCCTGACACTGTATCTCCATCACCTCACAGCAAAGGGACCAGCCAGGCCCAGCATCACTTCCCATCAGGCCATGGGTTGTCAAGGTCCCTTCTTTACAGAAGGAACTCCCTGGCTAGAGTTCAGGCCATGATCACAGCCCTTGATCAGTAGGGATGGTCCCCAGTCCCCTATGTCCACACCTATATGCCTTTGGCAGCTTTGTAGCTCCCGGGAAGGCTTACCGCCATCTCTTCAGAATAGGTAAGTCGGACATAGGCTGAGCTAATGGAGAGCATGCGACTTTTAAACAAGCTGCGCAGCCAGTTTCTCGTGGTGGCCAGGGCCTCCTGAAGGGTGCTTGTCACCAAGTCTTCGTAAGATTTTTCGGGCAGCCCCTCGTCAGTATGCTGTAGACACAAGAGAGGGATTACAAAATCTATAGTCACCATCGATCCAGAAGACCTGAGTCTGATCCCCAGAACCCATAGGATGGAAGGAGAAAATTGACTCTTACAAGTAGTCCTGACTTCCAGACCCAGACCATGGTGTGGGCTCTGTGTCTCTGTCTCTGTCTGGGTCTTTCTCACATACACTCATGCGTGCACATGCAAATGCACATACATGCATACATACACGCAGTATAAATTTTGTAAAGAAAAACTAAAAGGAATAACATTAAAATATACATTTAACTATCTATCTCCCATCGATAAAGTCAGAGTTGTGTTTGTGAAGAAAGTCAGTGAAAAGACAGTGAAAAAGTCCGCTAGCATTTCCAAATGGAGGCGCACAGACTCAGGTGGGGGAGTGACCCACAACAATGAGAGAACACTATCTCAGCTGCACAAGGCAACTGAAGGTGACAAGAAGAATCAAGTTCAGAAGCCGGGCGTGGTGGCGCCCAGCAGAGGCAGGTGGACTTCTGAGTTCGAGGCCAGCCTAGTCTACAGAGTGAGTTCCAGAACAGCCAGGGCTACACAGAGAAACCCTGTCTCAAAAAACCAAAAAAAAAAAAAAAAAAAAAAATCAAGTTCAAAGAGAGGTAGGAAGATCTGACGAGGCAGCCACGGAATGCAGCTCTCTCCGGCAAGCACAAAGGACTGCAAGCTGGTGAAGGTGCAGGTGTACTGGGCCACCTCTAGGGACACCAATTTTGCTCTTCAGTTTAACTTAAAGTTCCCAAGGGGAAAACAAGGAGTGGACCTGTGCTCAGGGTAGGATGGTCCCCAGTGTGTTCTGTCAACAGTGGGAAAGAAGTACCCAGTTAACAGTGGGGTTCTGCTCTTTAGCTTGCCCTTGGACATCAGAAGCCTGGCCTACCACCTCCCTCCCTCCCTCCAACCCAAGCCCCAGAACTGCCTCCAGCCCAGAGAGAGCTCAGCTGGAACAGAGAGCCTCAGTCAACTCCCTCATGGCTGAATCAGCTCGGATTCCCTTTCAAATTGAGGTTACCGGAAGCCTACGCCTCCAATACAGTGTCAGACGAACAAGTCCCACTCACCCCTGGAGGACTGAGCTCAAGCAGTTTACAGATAAGCTCAGCAGACAGGGCAGGAATCTCAAAGAACTGGTGGTTAGCTGTGATGTTGCAGACAGTTTCATGGAGGGTCAAACACTCAGTCAAGTAGATCTGTAGCAGGTTCTCCCCAAAGATCCTACCCAAAAAAAGTACAGAGAAATCATTGAAATAGGTGAGAAATGAGAATAGCGAAGAGGGGAAGAAAAAGGTTAAATTAAAAAGAGCGGGTCCTCTGTGTGGGGTGTCTCCTGGCCTACACGTGCTGGTTCGTGTTTACTGAGTGTGTTTGCACACGGGGCAAGCAGGGGTTTAACTACTCAGCATGCCTGACATGCTGGGTTTCAATCCTCAGTTTGCAAAAGAAAAAGGGGGTGGAGGCTGGAGAAAGGGCTCAGTAGTCAAAAGCACTTGCTGTACTATCGGAGGACTTAAAGTCTGGGTCCCCACAGAACAAATGTCTGTGACTCCAACTCATGGCAGCTGCAGGCTGAAGTCAAGGCAGAAAAAGATCTGACCATCAGCACTGGTCTCTCCCCACTTCCTGACTTCAGATGCAGCTCGAGACCTGCTTCCTGCTCCCCTGACAGGGCTTCCCCACCGGTGTGGACTGTAGCCCTCAAACAGTGAGAGAGAACTCACCCTTCCTCCAACTGCCTGTGCTCGGCTCCTGGTCAGAGCCAGGGGAACAGGAAGTCATACGATCACGTTTGACTTCTCCAAACGCCTGATTGCCTCCAGATGGAAGCCAGGACTCGGGAAGTACCGTGAAGGGACACACAGCAAATGGAGCAGGGGCAAACCTTGATCAGCCAGAGCTGGACACACAGCGCTTCATGGCTTGGAAAGCGTGGTGTTGGTTTGCAATCTCCCCAGTGAGGCAGCATGTGTGCAGGAAGCTGTGGCCAGCAGGGACAGCCACCATTCCTCCCAGAGCTGTGTGGAAAACAAAGCTGCCTTTGGCCTCTCTACTTACCTGTGCTGATAAATGTCCACAAGGTGCATCAGCATTTTAAAGACGTTCTCGACATCCTAAGACAGTGAAGAGAAGGGAGGATGTAATCTTGACGTGGCTGTGTTTGTGGAGATTGAGCCAAGAAAAGAAAGGCCTCTGGACACACAGAGCACTGATTCCAAACAGCTACGCTTCTGCCTCACATTAGTAAAGTCACAATACAAAATCACAAGGCTTTCTGTCTTCTGAGCATACCTGTGTGTGTGTGTGTGTGTGTGTGTGTGTGTGTGTGTGTGTGTGTGTGTGTGTGTGTGTTTTCACACGTGTGTAGTAGACTGTGTTTGCTCAGAAGCCATCCATTTGCTTCTGAGACAGCATCTCTCATTGGCTTGGAAATCACCAGTTAAGTGGCTGGACAGTAAGCAAGGATCTGGCCCCTGTAAGTGCAGGCCACAGTGTGCTGGGAGTCAGTGTGGTTCCATTCATTCAGATCCTCAAGCTTGTGTGGCAGGCAGGCACTTTACCAAATGGACCATCACCCAGCCTGATAGATCCATGTTCTCTGTGTGTCTCAGGTCACACCCACCCTGCCTTAGAGTTCCACCAAGCACAGCTGTTTAAAGAAATTAAGATAGAAGTTGAAAAAGCTATTGATAAACTCAGGCAAACTAGCCTTTGCCCACAGGAAACATCACCACACCTAGCAGAACCAACGTCATTACATCTGACTAAATCTACACGCCACCACCACCCCCACCCCACCCCTCTCGTGTGTGTGTGTGTGTGTGTGTGTGTGTTTTCACTCCTCCCTCACTCACCTCTCTTTCCTTGGGCTTGTGGTGCTGAGGATGAGACTCGGGCTTTTGCTCTAACACTGAGTGCTCCCCGCCCTGTGGCAGTTAACCTGTTCTTCCTAAGCCAGCACTTGCTAACCTGTCCCCACAACACACCTTCTTCATGTTCTGGTTTGAGATCTTCCTTAGCCCTGGAAGACGGTATGAAATCCCTTGCAAACAGTCCAGGACCCTCACGGGCACATCACTCAGGTAGTCTATGGAGTTCTCCAAGTAGGAAGATAAGCTTTCAAGAGGGACCACGCTGAGCCAGGAGCGGAAGAGGTACTCATCCACGCGCAGCAGGGCCATCTTACTCTGCATGAACTGGAGGGGCTGGCTCCTGGGGAAAGGCAACACACGGCACGGTGAGACGGCAGCAGTCAGGACAGCAGGCTCTGATCTAAAGGGTTGCAATGCTTTGTGGGAAACGAAAGTCAAGGTACCCCTGAAGACTGGATGATTCCTTCCAGACCATGAGGGGCTCTCTGCTTCATCCTGTACCATATCAGGGGCAGAACTGGATGGAGCGGCAAGCTTTGTGTGGATTCAGTTGGCAGAAACTGAGACCCAAGAGCCCAGGGTGACTGCTCATCCCTGTCGCTGTGGTCAGCCTGCATCAGGATCCAATCCAACAACTGTCTTGGTTCTTAGCCCCACACCACCACCACTGGATGTCACCACACACTGTAAGCTGGTCATAGTCCTGACCCCTGTACACGTTTCTACCCAAGACTCCACCAAAGCCACCACCCCAGAGGCCAAGGTTCACCATGATGCCCCACAGCACAACATGCCGCTGTTATTCCTAAAGTTCTGGGAAAGACAGCAGCTGCAGATGGTACCCTGGGCATCATGGCAGGGGTCGTGGGACTTCCTCCATAATGCTACTCTCCACTGTGCCGCTGGCCACCTCCCACACAGAGTACAGACGCTGTTTGTCACTCTCTGAGTCACACCCATCCCTAACCAGGGATCTGCAAGGCTAAGTGGGGTTAACAGTTGACTGTGCTCAGGATCACTTGAGGTCTTACCTTCTGTTTTATCAAATAACCTATACTCAGTAACTTATGGAAATTGGAAGATTTCTGAAAATAAGGATCCAAGTGCAAGGCGGCGGCAGCAGTGATGGTGCTTCCTAACAGGTCGGGGGAGATGTTGTAAAAATACATTTTCTTCTAAGTTCTATTTAGTGTCAAGGCTTCTCAGAAACTTCAAATTCTACCCCCACTTCCATAAACTTACCAGATGATATATGAACTTAATGCATGCATGCACGTGCATGCTCGCAAAAGAAAAAAGTATAGATTTGATGCCTTGAATCTAATTTTCCTATGGAACTCTTTTTGTTTGATTGTTTTGTTGTTTCTCAAGACGGGGTTTCTCTGCATGTCTCTAGCTGTCCTGGTACGCACTCTGTATTCCAGGGTGGCCTCGCCCCCAGAGATCCACCTGCCTCTGGCCCCTGGCCCCTGGCCCCTGGCCCCTGGCCCCTGGCCCCTGGCCCCTGCCTCTGCCTCTGCCTCCGCCTCCCAGGTGCTAGGAGTGAAGGCTTCAGCAGGTCCTAAAGCACACAAAGCACCCATGTTGTCATTGGCACTGAAATGTACGCCACCCCCAGCTCTGGGCTGCTGACGGCCAAATTGTTCTTCGTAACTATGTTGATGCTAAAGGACCCTCGTTCCTGCTGTCCTCGGGGGTGGGAACAGGGTCAGTGTGCGTGCAGCCTGGGGATCTGGGATTGGTGTCAGAGGTGCAGCTCTTCAGCTTACCTAGTGGGTGCTTTGTCCCGAAACTCTGAGAAGGAGATTCCTTCAAGGCCTGCCCAGGTGTCCTCGGGCTGGCTCTTGGAGTTCTTCTTGGGTGGAGACTTCTGCATGCAGGTGTGCAGGAGGGGTAAGATACCCAGCCAACGGTCACATCTCTCGTCTATGCACCTGAGGCATAGGTTTGTCAAGTATATACGCCATCTAGAAGGGAATGAAGGAGTCGGTGCGGGGAGGATGGCCCAGTGGTCTATGACCACCACCTGCAGAGCCCAAGGTACACTGTGCATGACTGGACAGGGTCCACACCAGGAGATGGTTCTGTCATAAGAAAGTCAGGTTATTCCAGCCCCACTCCTAAAGCAACCCTCAAGGAATCCCCAGAGCAGATTCCTACCAGAGTCCTCTCCTACACTTCACAGCTGAGAGAATGTCTAAAACACAGGAAGCCATGCAAGGGCTGCCCAGGGAAGGCCGCCTGATGTGACTTTCAAGTCTTATCAAACCAGCCTCAAGGGATGCTGTGAAAGCCCAAGCTGGGGTCACTGTGCTTGAGGGGGAGGGGGGTCACCTCCAAATGTGCTGTGACCCAGCAGGGTTAACAAGCTTCCTAGTCCGAGTGGCCCAGGGGGAGCCCAGGAAACCCATCCCGGCTTCCATGGACGCTGAGACGCCCGGGCAAGCACTGAGAACTCATCTTGTACTCCTTGACTCTGAACTAATAGATGTGGTTGCCCCTAGACTGGCTTCAAATTCATGGGCTCAAAGGATTCTCCCACCTCAGCCTGCCAGGCATCTGGGACTACAGACATGCAACATGCACTACCCAAAGCTCCATTACGCCCAACTCACACCCAAAGCCCAGCACTCAGCAAGTTTAGGGCAGACATCTCATGAGTCCGAGCAGCCTGGGCTACTTACAAAAAAAAAAAAAAAAAAAAAGGTAATGATACTGGGGCTGGAGAAAAGGCTCCACAGCTAAGAGCACTATTTCTCTTGCAGAG
Source organism: Mus musculus (assembly GCF_000001635.26). Classification (NCBI taxonomy): domain Eukaryota; kingdom Metazoa; phylum Chordata; class Mammalia; order Rodentia; family Muridae; genus Mus; species Mus musculus. The sequence goes on along the minus strand of NC_000077.6, from coordinate 119,415,646 downwards.
AATCCGGGGCTCACAGCTGTCTGTAACCATTTCCAGGAGATCCAACACCTTTTTCCAGCCACTGTAGGCACCAGGCATACACATGGTGTGCAAATGTACATGCAGTTGAATCACCCAGACACATAAGATAAGAAATAAATAGGAGCCGGGCACGCCTTTAATCCCAGTACTCGGGAGGCAGAGGCAGGCGGATTTCTGAGTTCGAGGCCAGCCTGGTCTACAGAGTGAGTTCCAGGACAGCCAGGGCTACCCTGTCTCAAAAAAAAAAAAAAAAAAAAAAAAGAGAGAAAGAAAGGAAGGAAGGAAGGAAGGAAGGAAGGAAGGAAGGAAGGAAGGAAGAGGAAATACCTTTGACGAATGCGGAGGACAGGGCTCAGGTCGCTGTGGAGGGCTTCTGGTGAGCCAGCACTCGGAATGAGGAGATAGCACAGCGAATCCAGGTCCTTTTTGGGTACAGTAAATTCAGCTGCTTCCACCATGAAAAGGATGCTCAGGCCCAACGTCAGCTTACTCCTCACAGGGCAGTCAGCAGGCAGAGACTCCCCACTCTTTCCTTCCAGGAATGGGGCCATCTGCTTTTTCACGTGCTCCCACAGGTTCGTCCAAACCTGGTCCCAGGAGGGAAGGATGTGTGAACATGGAGGGCACACTCAGAGGCGGGGTGACTGTGCCAGGGACAGAGACAGCAGAGCAGGGAGCACACCCAGGAGCACTTGCCTCTCCCCTTCTACACCACTGAAGCACACAGGTGCTCAGTCCCAGGCCTGCAGCTCGGGAATGTGCGGAGGTGGTATCCTAGAGACAGCCACACCACAGCGTAGGGAAGGTGTAAAGAGGAGCCTGCCCTTTCTGAGAGATCAGACAAATCCTGGAGGCGGTGCACAGAGGAAACCCCTGAGGAAGAGGGCATAAGGTCCTCCTCCTGCCCCCAATCTGTACTCAGCCCACTCAGTGCAGGGGTCAACTAGCCTCTAGTTGGTCAAGGGACACTGTCTACTCCAGAGCTGCTGGTACCAGTGGGGAGTGGGTACCTCTTTCTCCTCATATTGCAGACTGGTCCATTTCCTTGCACGGCCATCATGAATCATGGGCTCTCGGACCACCGAGTAAAACTGCAGGAATTGAGTCATGAAACTCTGCAGGTTGATGTCACTCCAGGGCTGGAGCACGCTGAAGATGCGGTCCAGCATGACCACAGCAGCCTGCTTCTTCCCTTTCAACAGTTCCTTTCTTGTACTATCGAGGATGCGGTTCTTGGCTTGCTGGAAAAACCCAGTGGACCTCATGCAGATTATGTCATCATACTGATGCCAGTCTGAGGGGACAGAAGGATGGGTGTTGGGGTTGGCCTGGTGCTGCTAAATGCATTCAAATGCGAAATTCTGAACTAATAGATGTGGTTGCCCCAAGAGGGAATTGGGGCACACCAGCTTTTGCTATGTAAACCTTCCTTCCCAAGTTAATTGGTCAATAAAAAGTTAAAGCCTGCCGGGCGGTGCTGGTGCATGCCTTTAATCCCAGCACTTGGGAGGCAGAGGCAGGTGGATTTCTGAGTTTGAGGCCAGCCTGATCTACAGAGTGAGTTCCAGGACAGCCAAGGCTACACAGAGAAACCCTGTCTGGAAAAACCAAAACCAAAAACCAAAAACAAAAACAAAAAAAAACAAGTTAAAGCCTGTGATTGAGCAGTAGAGAGAGGTGGCCAGACTTCCTAGGAGGGAGATAGGAACTCTGGAAAGAAGAAAGAAGAAGGGCTTTGTCACTGGGAGACGAGGAGCTATGGGCCTGGAGGGTATGGCTAGCCACCTAGCTTGGACGGGGCTAGGTGTCAGGTTGACTTATCTGACCTAGCTGAGAGTCTGCCCAGGTAAGGCCTCAGCTCTGAAATATTAAAAGGTCTCTGTGTGGCTATTGGGGAACTAGCCAGTTAAGGAATAACTACAGCATATTAACTCCCAGCATTAATTAATACAGACAGAATATTTCATTCATTTTACATGAGTGAGCTCTAAATCCCTGAAACCTGGCCTCCCCTAGAAGGCAGAGTGTAAGAGAACAACAACTAGAGGCAGGACAAAGGGAAAACCCATATGATGTGCTCATGATCAGCTAGCACAGGCATGTACCTGTGGCGCCCAAAGTCAGCAGTGGGAACCCTGGGCTGGACTGGGCATGGAGCTCACTGGTAGAGTGGCTGCTTTAGCACATAAAAGCCCCAGATCGCCTGCACCATATACACACGGGAGGAAAGAAGGGCACCAGCAATGCCAGTGATCTTTGACTATACGGCCAAGGCCAATCTTAAAAAAAATAAAGACAAGGGCGCTTGCTGGCTGCTCTAGTAGAGGACTGTGGTTCGGCTCCCAGCACCCACGCGATGGCTCACAACAGCCTGCATGTCCAGTTCTGGGGGATCTGATGCCCTTTTCTGGCTTCTGGGCACACATGTGATACAGATACACATACATGTACACATTGGAGCCAGACCGACCCCAACCCAAGACTTTCTCAGAGGCCCCAATGAAAGGACAAAGGGAAGTTTAGTTTTGTATCCTTGTCCAGAAGTGGGCATGGCAGAGCCAAATCCAGGGCTGCCAGAGAGGTTTCAGGGGACCCAAGTCTTCAAGCGGCTGTGTCTGAGAAATACTGTGTTCTCTTTGCCAACATCGTCTGACTTGGCTCTCTGCTAACCTTGGCCATGCCCCCCCCCCCCGTCCCCCCCCCCCCCGCCGTAATATATAAGTACTCACAGATGCACGCACGTACACACGTACACACACACAAAATAAAAAATTAATCTGTCTTTCAAAAAATAAAAAAAATGAAACAAAAATTTAAAGAGCAGCCTGGGTAACATAGTCAAATTTTGTCTTTAAAAAAAAATTATGGGAGGGCTGGATAGATGGCTCAGCAGTTAAGAGCACTGACTGCTCTTCCAGAGGTCCCTTCCCAGCAACCATATGGTGCCTCACAGCCATCTGTAATGGGATCCCATGCCCTCTCCTAGTATCTGAAAATAGCTACAGTTACTCATATAAAATAAATACATAGATCTTAAGAAGCCATTTATTTTTTTAAATTATGGGATCTGTGGAGACAACTCAGTTGATAAAGGTCCCTGCTGTCACTCCTAATAAATTGTCCTCTGACCTCCAAAAGCATGGCCTGGCTTCTTGTGGTGTAAACACACATACACAGAAACACACACACACACAAATAAACGTGATAAAATATTTTTAAAGTTATTTAAAATGCTGAGACCCTGAGTTCCATTGTCAGCACTGAGAAAAAGCAAAGGCTACACTGAGTACAGCCACAGGCTGGGGAAGAGGCTCAGCAGGGACTCCACCTGTCTCCCCTGCCCTCCCAACACACACACACACACACACACACACACACACACTCGCACGTGTGCACACACATGCACTCACACACACACACTCTCGCACATGCACGCGCACGCGCACACACACACACTCCACACCAAGTACTGCTTCATCAACTCAAACAATGAACCGAGTAGTAAAATAACTCAAGACTCTGGCCTCTGACAGAGGGAGAAGAAAGGAATTTAGCAAGGGTTCTGTGGCCCACATGGGTGCAAGGCTGAAGAACACAGGGACCTTCTGAAAACCCCAGCAAAATGGAAGCAGCATAAAGACGGAGAAGCACCACATGGGAGTGAAAAGAAGTGACAAACACGGGAAAGACTTGGCCCTTCTCTGAAACGGCACCTTCAAAGCCACCTTCTGTCAGTTCTGGAAGTCAGATCACTGCCCCTCCTGCCCCACCCTTGGTCCCACAGAGCTCCTCCTAGCAGGAGCCATTTCCCTGCTTTCTTCACATGGGGGTGGGGAAGGGGTGGGGGTTAAGTCAAACCAGCTTGCAAAGGCAACTTTACTCAAAGAGCCAGAGGCGGGGCCAGGGCCAAGCAGAGGACCCAAACCCTGATTTCTGCTCCCCAAGCAGCCAGGGAGTTGACTGGCTCAGGGTTCTCAGACAGCTTACCTCCATTGCCCAAGGAGGTAGAGACAACTCGCAGACAACGATTCACGTGTTCTCCTTTCTTCTGTGCCTGTTCATAGATGAACTCATATTCCACAGTATCCTTGCTACTGCCACCACGGTGAATGACATACTTATAAGGGATGGGTTTGTCCAGGCTCTGTCTGGGAATGTCCATTTTGCCCTCGACGAGAGATCCCAGGTCATGCAGGTCTCTGTGGAGGAACATAATATAGCAATTTACCAGAGAACACGTCATGGAAGCCCAGCCCCAAGGCTATAGTATTTTTAAGGGCATTTCCAGCCAGAACCCAAAAAGAAATGCATGCTGGAGAAGGAAACTGAAACACTCATTTTCAAACCGGGCAGTGGTGGCTCACACCTCTAATCTCAGCACTCATGAGGCAGATGCAGGCTGGCCTCTGTGAGTCTGAGGCCAGCCTGGTCTACAGAGTGAGTTCCGGGACAGCTACATAGAAAAACACTGTCTCAAAAATTTTAAAAAGAAACACTTATTTTCCACCAATCTTGGTGGTCCACACCTCTGATCTCAAACTCAGGAGGCTGATGAGGCAGGAGGATTATTGTGAGTTCCAGGCCAACCAGGGCAGAAGAATGAGACCGTATTTCAAATAAGCAAACCAAAACAAAAGAAAAAGAAGAAAGCAAAGGAAGAGTGGATGGAGTACACACAACATTTGTCACATGACCACTGACAGATGCCCTGTGAGGGTCAGCGGCAGCTCCAATCCCTAGATACTCACTGGGTGCAGTACATCTCGCATGCATCAGTCCAGCCTTTCTGCCCAAGTCCTTCTCCGCCTCTGACATACACTTTGTGCTCCTCCGGATTGAATCCAAAGTGACGGGAGACAATAGCGTGGAAGTACACAGTGACTGTATCCCGTGGGTTAAACGCACTGGGAAGAACAAGATGAAAACACTGGCTGCCAGAGTGCATGCACACATGCAGGCAGGCATACACACACACATACATGTGCACAAATGCAGGCATACACACACACACACACACATACATGTGCACAAATGCAGGCACGCACACACACATGTGCACACACAGCATCATAATTTCTCTGCTGTGGGTCAACATGCCTAAGTGCATGTGCCAGCCATTCAGGCTCAGATACACTGACACAGCAAGCCACTGCTTCTCCCAGCTAGAAAGGAGGCACCACCCAGCCCCAGCATGCTAGGGACAGTGGGGGTGTAGTGGACTAGGACAGCCGTGTGACTTAGGACTGGTGTCCCAGGAGGGCACTGACAGGAGATGCAGGCTGAGTGGGACAGGAGCTGCACGAAGCTGGCAGAGCCACAACACAAGCATATTGCAAGGGCCCACGTCCTACCTTGTAGGCTCCGGTGCAGCAGCCTGCTGGGGTGCAGCCGCCTGCTGGGTTTTCACAGCTGCTGCAAAGTTTCTGCCCTCTCCTGGCTTCCTCTGATCTTCTGGCTGGGTGTTGCCACCTTCATTACTTTTCCTAACAGGGGTGGCCAACTTGCCTTTGAGTTCAGCTTCCTAGAACAAGCAATTAAGTCCCAGTGCTTAAGACAATATGTGTCTCACATCTGCCAGGGCCCATCCATGCTCAGAACCTGTCAGGGCCTTCTGGTGTGCTTACCATGACACGCAGGAACCCCCCACTCTTCAACCTTGTCCACAGCCCATCTATCCCTCATCTCTAAGAACAGGCCCACCACATCCTACCTTAGGACCTTGGCCCGTGCCATTCCCTGTCAGGGCACTTTCCAGGGTCTATGGCTCAACCCTCACTTCTGGTTCCTGCTCCCACAGTACCTCCCCAGGTCTCACCCAGCCACCGAAGCCGAGGGAGCTACCTCCTCTCAGAACACCAACCAGCATACCCCCAGGACCCTCCCAGGACTGGTCCCATGTCTCCTCAGAGAACTTCTTCCTTCCTGCTTCTCTCTGGCATGGGAGCTCCATGGAGACAGGCTCTGCCTTGCACATGACATCCTCGTAAACACTGGGCTGTCATGACAGGTTGAGGAAGCCATGCTGACACAAGACGCAAGAGGAGCCCTGCGAGGTGGACACCTCCTTGCTGGACACCTCCTAGCAAGCCAAGCCTCTACCTGGTCTCCGTGCTTGGAGGCTACAGGGCTCACAGGCGAGGGTTTCGGTTTCCGAACATCCTCTCCTGTTTCTTTCCCAGCTGTCTTCACCGGACTGGCCGCAGCATCAATTGGCTGGAAGAAACAGAAACCATCCAAGCCTTGAGTCATGGTGTCGATGATACAAAATGCTCTGGCTCTGACTTCAGTAGGCACCAGCCATAGGGAAGTAACTGAGAGGGGAGCCCTGTCCTGCCCTGTCCAAGGAGCAAGTCCCAGGGAGTGTGGAGACATTGGACCCACAAGACACAGCCCATCCCCGTACCCCATCCCCTGCTGCCATGTTCCAGTCTGTTTCACACTCACCGGCACTTTCTTCTCTTGTCCAGATGTCTCCCCCTTAGATTCAGGTAATGGAGCCTTCTGGGAAGCATCAGTCATCTTAGGGTGGCCTTTGAACGCAGAAAGGGCTGGGCCCCCATCTAGGGGCAGGCCCTTGTCCACTGAGGGCTTAGAGGTATTGAGGTCCTTCACTTCTGCAAGGTCACTGGGAGCAAGGTTGCTCTGAGCGTCGGTGCGTTCTGCAGCCTGACCCTGCAGAGGGCTGCCGCTGCCCTCAGTGTGAACGAAGCCATCCTCCATTGGCATGTTCTCTGTGTCCAGGGGATGCCCAGGCTGGCTGGCCGCACCACCCTGCTGGGCTTGGTTCTGGGGCAAGGCTGAGTTGTGAGATCCAGGACTTGGAGGCATGTCCAGACTCCAGAGGCCAGAGGAAGGTGCCTCTGAGGAAGAAATGGTGCCCTGTCTCTTCCTCCTCCTCTTCTCCTTTTTACTCTAAACAGAGATATTTGTTTACTCCTTAGAGTCTCCATGACCCCGGCACTCCTCTCCAGGCTCCTGTACAAACCCTCAAGCAGGCGGAGCTGGCTGTCCAGCATGCCTTAGACCTATCCCATCTGCAGCTTCTTTTTATCACTTTTGTATCTATGACAGTTTGGCCAGCATGTATGTCTGTGCCCGAGCATGGGTGCTGGGAATTGAGCCTGGGTCCTCTGCAAGAACAGTGCTCTTAACCACTGAGCCGACCTCTTTTGCTTGGGCAGAGTAGAACTGAACGAAGGGAGAGGATGGCAGAGCTGAGGAGACGTCAGGAGGCGAGGCCACCCTGCCAGAGCCTGTCTCGCTCAGACTCACTCCTCATGGGACACACCTGGGTCCCCCTGTGGACATTAGCAACATTCACAGGCTTCCCAAACACGACACCCGTGCACTACATGGCACAAAATGGCAGTGAACCAAAAGGAGGGTTGTGGTGGTTTGACTATGGTTGGCCCGGGGAGTGGCACTATTAGGAGGTGTGGCCTTGTTAGAGTAGGTATGTCACTGTGGGTGTGGCCAAAGAGACCCTCCTCCTAACCACGTGGGAGCCAGTCTTCTCCTAGCTGCCTTAAGATGAAGATGTAGAACTCCCAGCTCCTCCAGCCCCCATGCCTGCCTGGATGCTGCCATGTTCCTGCCTTGATGATAATGGACTGAACCTCTGAACCTGTAAGCCAGCCCCAGTTAAATGTTGTCCTTATAAGAGTCACCTTGGTCAAAGCAAATCCTAAGACAAGGGTGAAAAGCAGGTATTCCCTGGCTCGCTGAGTGACTTACCCTCACTCCCAGGCAAGGCTTCCCATCTTAGGAACTTGGCTGAAGCCTAGGAGCAGGTTGTCAAAACCCCCAGGGTGGCTGATGGAGTCCCTATATCAAGTGCCTCAGGATGCCCTGAACCCCAACAGTGTGTGACAAGGCCATAGACCAACAGCTGTGGCTGGGCTCTGAGCTACACTATCTGGGAAAAAGAGACAAAGACTTGGTGTGCATCTGCTCCTGTGGTGAGGCCCCAGTGAGCCTGCCAGCAGGCTCCACAGGCACCTTACAGGGTGAGTTGTTGGCCTAAGGACCAGCAGCCAGGGCTGTGTGCCAGAAAACAGAAACAGACCTGAGATGCAGCGCATCAGTAATGTTTAACATGCACGAGGCCCTGGGTTCATTCAGTCCCCGGGACCGTATGACCCGGGTATATTGCCGTGTGCCTGTTATCCCAGCAGTTACAACACTTGGGAGTTAGAGACAGGAGGATTACAAGGTCAGAGTCATTCCCAAGTCCACAGTCAGTTTGGGGAGAAAGGATTTTCGGAAAATAAATTTAAGGGAGAAAGACGTGAGAACCTGTCTGCTGACACCCACATTCTCTTTGCCCCTTGACCTACTGTCAAGTCCTGAGTCTCCACTGCTCTTCACCCTACTTTGCCTACTTCCCACCATGTCTGAATCAGACCTTCTCTGCTTGGGTCCTGCTGGCCCCAGATGCTATTGAGACCATTTGTGGAGATGCCCTCAACTCCAGATCCTCCATCTCAAGGTTGGCTGAGGGACATAAGAGGAGGAGCCAGGTAGGGAGGGTCTTTGGGCCAAGCTAGGATTGGGCTGTGCAGGATGAGCAAAGCCTGCCCTTGACTGCCTAACAGACAAGATCATGTTGCCACTTCTCTTTTTTCCACGCAGCCCTGAACCCGTCTCTGCTCTGGCACCTTCACCTCAGCTTTTCCTTTGAGCAAACTGACACCACCTGAGTGAGCCTTGTTCTGGCCTGGACGCCTGGCAGAGCCACAGGGCACTCGGCCTTCTGAGATTGGTCCCCCCGTTTGTGCAGAGGCCGGGTCCTGTAAGATGAGCCCTGGTAATGGAGTGGCCACTGAAGAGAAGGTGTCTGCAAGTTAACTGTCACCTAGTGGTATCCCTAAGACAAATGTTAGCCCTGAGGCGGATGGGTACAGAGAGCAGGGGATGGTTGGTCACCTGCCCACAGAGCAGGCCACAGACCTTCCCTAGGCACCAATTGTAGACTCTTGTGTCTGAGAGGAGGAGAGGACACCATGCTATGTCAGCCCTACCCAAATCTCAAGTCTGAGTCAGAACAGAGTGACAGCTCCCCGATCCCACATGTCCCTGGTCTCAGCCATGTGATGCAGGGGAACACAGCTCTGCTCCCGCTCTGGAATGAGCCCTCATGGGTCACGAGCTTACGGAAGGAACGCCAGTTCCTACTGCACGGCCTGGTGCTCCACCATGGGTCAGGTTCCCAGCCCAGTCAGAGCTCATGAGGTCTGAAGGAAGCTGTTTTGTTCTTCTGTAGAGGGCACCAGAGGCAATCTCTCACTCCCTGAGCAAAGCATGATGGGTACGTGGGTGTGGACTCGGGGGCTAGACATAGATATTGGAAGGCTAAGAGGCAGGCAACACTAGGAAGTCGGAGCAGAGAGAGCCATGGAGGGACCCTTCGTCCCAGCTCCTGATCAAGCCCCACCAAAGGACTCAGCAGTGACACGGAGCAGATTCCCTTTAGCCAGTTCTAGCCGGCTGCCCAGTGGTTTGCAACCAAAAGGTCTCCAGTGTCTCAAGCAATCAAACGTCACATTGGGTTTCTCTCCTGCTTACCTACGTCACTGTTCTGCCACAATGACACAAACAGACAAACACACGGTACGGGAAGCCCCTTGTGCACCTGGTCCCTGACCTTTAGACACCTTAGATTAGAACTGCCCCCTCCCAATCCAAGCCCAAGCTAGGACCCTGCCTGGTCAACCTCCTCAGTCACAAGCCAAGTCCACACTGCCACACCCAGCGATGGCTCAGCTCACCAGCCTTCTTCCCTCCTATTAGGGGCAGGCACGTGGAATGTGGCAATGACACTTGGTAGCTAGCACACAGACTAGGATGGGGGTGACTGCGTTCTCAAGCTACCTGCTCAGTGTCCATGACCTCACACCCGGCTGTCTCCTCCTTCTTCCTCTTGCTGGGAGGGCACTGAGCACCTTCGGGACCACCAGCTGTGTCCTCTGAAGCATCTACAAAAACCTCTGGGTCCACTTCCTGTTGAGATATGACAGCCTTCACACAGGGCAGGGTTATTCCCTGCTCCACTCCTGCAAAGGCCTCAGGAACCTCCATCTCGGTGAAGGTCTAGTCGTAGCCACCTCCTTACAAGGAATGAGCCACCTCCCCAGCACCTTTGAGAGTCCATGGCCAATGGCAAGAGGTATAGGGACACTGATGGGCAAGTACCCCAATGTCTAGTGCAAGCGATACAACTTCACACCAAGCAGCTTAGCTAGTTAGGCTCGTCAGCACAACGCACCTGGCCACCACTAAGGCTCTTCTTCCCTTCCTGCAAGACACACAAACCCACTAGCCTGAGTGGAAGCGAAAAATCAGCCAAGAATTCCCCGCTAGTCACCACAGAAAAGCTACCACAGAAAAGCCAGAATGGAAGCAGGCCAACTCTTACCACCCACTGGCTCCACCAGCCAGGAAGATCCCTTGACCCCCATTAATGGGACTGGGGTGTGGCTGCTGAGTGGCTCCCAAGCTTGGCTTCTGAGGCCATCTCTCCTGATGCCCACCTCAACACACAACACACAGTGCTGAAGCATCACGCTGTCATTACAGCCACTCTATGAAATGCACTGGCATTTCATGAAGGACCACACGGTGGTTGTCAGAACACACACAAAGGGCCTCACAATCCAATCACCAGACAGTCCATTAACATTCACATTTCCAACCCAGCCCATGCATATTTAGACATTTTTGTTAGTACTAGTACTTCTTAAAAGGTTTGTCTTTAATTATGTGTGTAATGAGTGCAGGTCACTCCAGGGGCCACAAGAGGGCGACAGATCCCATGGAGCTGGAATTACAGCTGTGAGCTGCCTCATGTAGGTGCTGGGTTCTCTGCAAGAACAGCAAGGACTAAGCGGATGCGCTTCTCCAGCCCGCTCCATCCATTTTAAAATGACCAGTTCCACCCAGAGTGTTGTTGGCCACACCTCTGTCTAACAGATTCCCATTCTCATTACCCCAAAGGGGCAACTCCTACCAGACCATGCCTCTTACCCAGACACAGGCAACACTAATCCCTCCCCCCTGAGAATGTGCACACTTTATGCTGATATACATGGACTCATGCCCTGAAGTTGTGTTGCTACACACACACATTTGGGGTGGTTTGAATAAGTATGGACCAACAGACTCATGTGTTTGAATGCTTGGCCCATAAGAAGTGGCACTATTAGGAGGTGTGACCTTTTGTGTCACGGTGGGAGCAGGCTTTGAGGTCTCTTATGCTCAAGCCCTGTCCAGTATGGAATCTTATGCTGCTTTCAGATCAAGATGTGGAACTCTGGCTCCTCCAGCACCATGTGTGCCTGCGCACTGCCATGCATCCCACCACAATGATAATGAATGGAACCTCTGAGCCTGTAAGCCTGCCCCAGTTGAATGGTTTGCTTTAAAGGGGTTGCCTTGGCCAGGATGCCTCTTCATAACAATAAAACCCTAACAACTGTTGTGGATAGCCCTGGGGCTAATTACATTTGATGTTAATTCCGTTCTCCCCAGAGTGGTTCCCAGCAAGGAGTGAGTCAGCACTCAGGTAAACCCGATTCCCACCTTAATTTGTAAAATACAGGAGAGCTGATGATTGGGCAGATAAAAGGGAAGGTGGAGCAGAAGGGGGAGAGAGAGAAGAAGGAGGAGAAGAAGGAGGGAGAGGATGCAGAGGAGGAGGAGGAAGAAGAAAAGAGGAGCAGAAGAACATAGCCTGGAGAAACCCAAGTTCTAGGGGGTCTCATAAGCTGTGGAAGATGCTAGTGTAGCGGTAGATCTGCCCAATCTAGGCGCACAGAATGTATTCATATTAACTGAGTTGTGTTTTCATTGCTGGGGCACATTTGGGTTGGACCTTTACCGCAACATAACTAAGACAGGCCGCACACATGATGGGCACTACATGTAGGCCTTGTACCCATGGAGGCTAGGAAAGAGTGTCAAATCCCCTGGAACTGAAGTTACAGAAAATTGTAAACCACCATGTAGGTGCTGAGATTCGAACCCGGGGTCCTCTAGAAGAGCAACCAGTACACTTAACTATGGAGCCCTCTCCAGCCACCAGGCAGATTTTTGGTTTTGTTTGTTTTATTTTTTGAGACAAAGTATCAATTGATTTATAGCCCTGGCTGTCTGTCCTGGGACTCACTCTGCAATGGAGCCCGCCTTAAACTCACAGAGATCCAGCTGCCTCTGCCTCCTGTGAGCTGGGATGAAAGGTGTGCGCCACCACACACAGTTTAAGAATGCTATTTTAAAATAAAATCTGTGGCGTTTTGTACTATTATTCTTCCTCTGATTCTGAGATACAAATTGTCCCTTTGGCATGGTTTTTCTATACAGTCTTTCTCAGTGACTACATACCCCAGGCTGACCTGGAACTCAAATCCTGCCTCTTCTCAAATTCTGAAATGATAGCAAGTTCCACCAGGCCCAGCTGCTGTGAGCCTGTGGTTGGGAGACTTTAGAAAAGAGGCAAAGACACAGTCTCATTGTAGCCTAGGCTGCCCCAAACTCACTACCGTAGGCAAGACTGGACTTAAACTCTTGATCCTGCCTCTGCCTCCTGAGTGCTGAGGTCACCACCACACCCTTGCCAGGATTTCCCCAGACTGCAATTCATCCGGTGTTTGTCATATCCTGAGGCTTTCTTGTCATTTTAAGACTTTTTCTGATGACAGATACACCGGCATTGGCTTGAACTTCTTTCCTCCCTTGCTAGAAGACTACATTAATTTCTCCACCCTCCGGGCCCTAGAGTCTAGGCTCCACTCCCGTGCTGTTTCCTCCACTCTCTGACTGAGAGCTAACCAACCAGCCCCAGGCTCCAGTGCGGATCACATCAGGAAACCACTTGAGGCAGAGCAGAAGGTACAAGAGCAGAGACTGAGAGCAGGCAAAGCAGGCGGGGCTCACTCACCATTTGGGTGGTCCAGGAGGCATTGGAATCGGACTCCTCTGGTTTCTCCAGTTCCTTGCCTGGGTCTGTGGACGAGAGTAGGACCTCCTCCTCTCTCAGCACTGCCCCCTGCTCAGTCTTTCCTTCCGGGGTTGATGACACCACCAAGGTATTGTCGTTCTTGAGGTCTCCTGGGGCAGATGAAGTAGGATCACCCTCTTTGCCAAGCTTCACTCATTATCCACAATGAAGTCATCTCAGAATTATTTTGAGGCACTACGATTCGGCCTGGTCTATTCCTGGCAATTAAAGTAGTCTTTTCTCCCTTTTAAAATTAAGTCAGAAAGTCTTTAATATCTTCCCTTTGTACAGTGAGCTCAGGAAGAAAATGAGTTGAAGGCAAAACAACCAAACTACAGTCCAGTTTGGGATCCACATATGAATCTTAGTCTCTTTTTTAACAAAGCTAAAACTCTTCCCGGCGTCCTTTATTTGCTGTCTTGGACCATGTAAGTCTGAATCTCCTTATAACATTTGAAACAAATTACCTAACTCCAATCCAATAGTTAACTGTAGCCAGTTAATATCTACCATTAACTTCTGAAAATCATTAAGACTTCACAACTGATCTCTTCTGATCTGTACCTTCTGTGGTTGGATTTTTTGCCGACTAATTTTATGACCTAGGCAGTGGATAGAATCTCCTCTCTGTCCTTTTTCAGAAGCAATCTGCAAACCCCAACAAGGCAAAATTCTTTTTTGTTTCACAAAACATTTTTTCTCTCAAGGGTCTGCATCAGAATTAGCCACATAATGGTAAATTAAGGATTGAGGAAATTGCGTACGAATTATTTCTAGCCTGACATAGAGTTGAATATTTAGCATTCCTTGTGTAAGAAGTTTCCACTAGCCTGGCAGTGGTGGTGCACGCCTTTAATCCCAGCACTTGGGAGGCAGAGGCAGGCGGATTTCTGAGTTTGAGGCCAGCCTGGTCTACAGAGTGAGTTCCAGGACAGCCAGGGCTACACAGAGAAACCCTGTCTCTAAAAACAACAACAAAAAAATAGTTTCCACTGATACCTTTTTACAGGTTGACCATTTCTGTAAATAGATAGTATAAAGGCAAATTTTCCTTATCCTGTTCTTGCAAGGGGACAGTTACACAGCAGCTTTTTACCATCACAGGCAATGGACGGACAGACGCCTGGGTTAACAAAGAAGGTAAAGGTTCCCAGGCCGCCGGGGCCTGTGGTTGGGTCACTCTGCTCCCGGCTCGCAAATCTCAACATTCTCAAATCCTGCTTTCTTTTTTTGAGTTTTTGTTTTTGTTTTTTTCGAGACAGGGTTTCTCTGTGTAGCCCTGGCTGTCCTGGAACTCACTCTGTAGACCAGGCTGGCCTCGAACTCAGAAATCTGCCTGGCTCTGCCTCCTGAGTGCTGGGATTAAAATGATTTCTTTTTTATAACAAATACAGGGGAATTCCGTGGGCTGGTGGACTCTGCTACATGTTGAGCCTCCAGCAGCTCTTGTACCTGCTGCTCAAGGACCTGTGATTTTTCCTTAGTTAAGGGCCACTGCAGCACTAACGCAGGTTTGTAGGGCCAATGGTATATTTCAACAGCGTCCCCTTTTACACATTTCCACGTTGTGTCCTGGTTTTGAGCAACCTGCACTGTCCATGGTTGTTCTGGATGGCATTTTTCAATACCTCCCCCTGAAGCATCTTTCATTTCACCCCTTTTTTAGGAATTGAGTTCCCCCCACTGCTGTAACAAATCTTGTCCCCATAAATTTATGGCCATCAGCCACATGAGGTCTTACCTTTCTTTCTTTTTTTTTTTTTAAAGAATTATTTATTTTATGTATGTGAGTACACTGTAGCTGTCTTCAGACACACCAGAAGAGGGCGTCTGATTCCATTACAGATGGTTGTGAGCCACCATGTGGTTGCTGGGATTTGAACTCAGGACCTTCGCAAGAGCAGTCGGTGCTCTTGACTGCTAAGCCATCTCTCCAGCCCCCGAGGTCTTACCTTTCCTATTTGACCTTCTTTCCCCACACATTTAACCCAGGGCACATTTTGTTTTATCTGATATAACATTCCAGTTCCTAGAAAAGGGACGACGCTCTTGAAGTGGTGGGTCAGAATCCGTGAAATTTTCAGGAAATGGCAGTTTTATCAGGTCCTGTATCCAAACTTATTTCAATGTCATTCACTTGTAACTTTAATTTTGGCCTCTGATCATTAACAACTGTTTGCCAGAACACGCATTTTGCAGTACTTCAAGCTCTCCTGATCTTTCTACTGGAGCAGCCTTGCCTCTGATATAGGAAACCATGAAAGCTGAGCAATCCCATCCTCCGTGGTAAAGTGTACATTCCTTCCTGCATAAGCAAATTGTCTTAATTTCTCCTTTGAAATTTTCATTTATAATTCCTGGATGCACAATGAATCCTTGGAAGTCGAATTTTTCCTTCCCAAAACCATTCCTACTGTCCCTGAGGGCAAAGGACCATAAACTCCAGTAGTTATTTTACAACACTGAAATTTGGGGGATCATGTAAAGTGTTTATCTATGGCCAATAGCATGCATTAGATCTACAATACCTAGTTGAGGTTTTTCTGCCTGCTTTTTATTTCCTGACTGACAAGAGGCTGTGGGGGCTTGAGCTAAACCACCATCTTGTTTCCTGGTGGCAAGAGATTGCCTTGGATGTGTCTCTTGGACCTACACCCATTGGTTCAATGGCAATCCTTGCCACACTACTTGTGTCACCTGATGGAACAGTCTAGGCCTTCCTTCTGATTTATATTTAGAGGAACCATTGCCCTTAGAGATGCTGTGCTCACTATTTTGTTGCAGACAACTGTTATTTCCCTCAATCAAGGCCCTGGACATTTTGAGTTCTGAGACCTTCATTGGCTTGGTCACAGCATCTTTGCAAATGACCATTTCTTCCAGTTAAAGCACCCACCATGTGTTCTGAGATGTAAAACATTTAGCTGTGGCTTGCCCAATTATCGAGGCACCATACACCCCAGAACCAATATTGGTTGTCTCCTGATCCACTCCCCCATAGGCACTGTCCTCCCCTTTAATGGCCTAATGACCTTTTTGCATTCAGTATTCCCATTTTCAAGTGCCAAGTCTCAATTAGTACTCATCTTAAATCAGGGTCTGATATGGTGTTGTTCACAGATGAAACTAATCTTTGTAAATAGTGAGAGAAAGAAAGAAAGAAAGAAAGAGAGAGAGAGAGAGAGAGAGAGAGAGAGAGAGAGAGAGAGAGAGAAAGGTTTTCCCTGAGCCTTGTATAACCTTTGTAAAGGATGTGAACTTCTTTCATGGCTCCTCAACTTTGTCCCAAGCTCTCAAATCTACTAAGTGACACTGTTCTATGATTTGGTTGAACCTGTTCTTGTATATCAGCATAATGACCTAAAGGTATATTAAGGTATATTAAGGTATATTAAGGTTGGTGATTCTGTGACCCAGGACTGTGCTGTGGGTCTCATCTGTCTACCCTCCTGCTTTCCCATTTTTCACCTGACTGCCCTGACTCGGTTCCTTCCCCTCTTTCTCCCTAGGGGAGACTCTCTGGATCCGTCCCTAGGAATGAACCTGTTTTTCCTCCCTGCTCTTATTCCTGACCTTCAAATTTGTCCACCTCTACTCTCAGTTTCTCTAGCTGTACAGCCAACTCTGTTGCTTTTTCAGAAAGAGAGAGGGGCCAAGCAGTGGTGCCACACGCCTTTAATGCCAGCATTTAGAAGGCAGAGGCAGGCAGATTTCTGAGTTCAAGGCCAACCTGGTCTACAGATTGAGTTCCAGGACTGCAAGGGCTACACAGAGAAACCCTGTCTCGAAAAACCAAAATCATCATCATCATCTAAATGGCCAGGTGACTCCTTTAATCCCAGGCAGAGGCAGGAGGATCTCTATTCCAGGCCAGCCATGGCTATCCAATGAGATCCCGTCTCAAAATAAATATACGCCTCTAAATACCCATATACACACAAATATGTACATGTACACACATACATATATATACATGTAAATACATACATATGCACAGACATATACAAAGAGACACTCATACACACACATACAGCATGCAGGTACACACACTCACAAGTCAAAGGGAAAGGCTGAAGAGAGTACAGAATAAAAAGGGAGCCCCTATGTTTTCACAGCTGCTGCTTCCTAATAAGTGGGATTTAGAGCTTCCTCCCTCCCATGGCTCTAGAAGAAGATGCCCCTGGCTAGCCTAGCATCTCTCTAATCTAAGAGACAGAGACTGACCAATAGGCAAGGTGTATGGAAGGACTTTGGTTTCCTATGTCTGAGAAGCCAGCAGATCCAGCTGTAGACCCAGCTGCCCCATTGAGCCTGCAGCCTGAGAGCAAAGCCACTGAAGAGTCTTCACCTGAACCCCCAATCAGAACCTGGCTCCCCTCTGCTGAGCAAGGACAAGGGCAAGAGCCAGGACTGTGATCACCAATGAGAACAAAGGGCCAGCTTTCCAAAGTAAAACGTGCAGTTCAAAGAAAGACACACAAGGAACCTCCTCTCCCTCCCCAACAATGCTCCCTCAACAATGGGGGCACTTCTTAGAAAACTGCTTTTTGACAGTTGTCTGCCTGCACGCTGCCATACTTCCCACCACAATGGTAATGGACTGAAGCTCTGACACTGTAAGCCAGCCCCAATTAAATACTTGCCTTTAAGAGTTGCTGTGGCACCATTGCATACACTAGCAAGATTTTGCTGAAAGGACCCAGATATAGCTCTCTCTTGTGAGACTATGCCGGGGCCTAGCAAACACAGAAGTGGATGATCACAGTCAGCTATTGGATGGGTCACACGACCCCCAATGGAGGAGCTAGAGAAATTACCCAAGGAGCTAAAGGGAATTGCAACCCTATAGGTGGAACAACAATATGAACTAACCAGGACCCCGGAGCTCTTGTCTCTAGCTGCATATGTATCAAAAGATGGCCTAGTCGGCCATCACTGCAAAGAGAGGCCCATTGGACTTGCAAACTTTATATCCAGTACAGGGGAACGCCAGGGCCAAAAAGGGGGAGTGGGTGGGTAGGGGATGGGGGGGGTATGGGGGACCTTTGGGATAGCATTGAAAATGTAAACGAGGAAAATACCTAATTAAAAAAAAAATTAAAAAAAAAAAGAGTTGCTGTGGGGCTGGGCGTGGTGGCACACACCTTTAATCCCAGCACTCGGGAGGCAGAGGCAGGCGGATTTCTGAGTTCGAGGCCAGCCTGGTCTACAGAGTGAGTTCCAGGACAGCCAGGGTTACACAGAGAAACCCTGTCTTGAAAAAAAACAAAACAAAAGAAAAAAAAAAGAAAGAAAGAAAGAAAGAAAGAAAGAAAGAGAGAAAGAGAGAGTGTGTGTGTGAGTTGCTGTGGTCATGGAGTCTCTTCATAGCAATGAAACCCTAACTAAGGCACCAGGTGACCTCCATTATAAAAATCACCCCATTCCCTCTGAGGGACACATTCTCTGAGAATTTGCTTCCTGTCTTTCTGTCTTCTGCGTCTTTTTTTTTTTTTTTTTAGATTTAGTTTTTAAGTGTATAAGAACTTGTGTAGATGTGTGTATGCCCACCACATTCACACGTGGTGTCCCAGAGGTGAGAATAAGGCAATGGATCCCCTGGAACTGGAATAACAAAGAGTCATGGATGCCGTGTGGATGCCGGAATGAACTCAGGTCCTCTGTACGGAGACACTGTCCCAGACCCATAATGTCTATTCCTTATTAATTTCACAATTTGGCTGGTTCTCGCCTGCATAGGCTACAGCCATCCTTGCCCTTTTTTTTCAAGCAGCTGAATCATGGGAAATCCCTCCCCTACCCCAGGCAGCAGAGGCTCCCAGGGGCAGGCTGGCAGCAGAAGGCTGTGCAGATAATGAGACCCCAGCAAGCCCTGGGTTTTCCATAGAACATCTAGTAAAGGGGAGGGAGAATGAGAAACCCATAGGCCCCACGAACAACCCCAAATCATCATGACAACAGCCTGGGTCAGAAGGAAGCACAAGATGCATCCGCCCTCACGTAGACCTGCTGGCGGCCTAGTGAGCCTCACAGAAGACGGTCTAGGCAGCGGGTCCAGCCTGCAGCCATAGGCACCTGTTTCACAGGCAGACCAGCAGTCCAGTCCAGTAGAGTTTCAGCAGCAGCAATGGTGGCATAACCTAACAGGAACAGCCAGGCCTCAGCCTCGGCACAAGTCAGCAGGAGAGATCAGGGAGGAACATCAGGAAAAGTTCAACTGTGCCTCTCTCAGTGAATGGGAAAATCAGTAAGACTGGAGAGCAGCAAGCACTGCCCAGCTAGCTCTATAAACAAGCCTGGCTCGGCCTCCTCCGTCACTGTCCGTCGAGTCCTTTTTTACACTCCTTCCAGACATCACGATTCCTCCTCGGATCTTGCCTCAGCCTGTGTGTCTGTCTCAGCTGACATCACTCTGCCAATCAGCCCTATTTCCTTAGAAGTGGCAAAATCACACCACCAGAAGTTTTGGGTGTGTTTCCCTCTATGGCATCCCGACAAATGCAGCTCAACAACGCAGTGGGAAGCTGACCAATCCGTGCGTGTTGTTAGTGAAGAATCCTTCATCTCATGTCCTTTCGCGTGTTTGCCTTAGCAGAACATCTTCTCCTCTGTGTGTGCTCCAGCAAAGCCGAGTCTGCCTTAGCCTTTCACCTGTGTCCACTTTAGGAAAACACTCCCTCATTTGCCCTAGCAAAACACCATCCAACATAACTGACTCTCCAAAGGACCCTGAAGTTTCCACTTTACACTCCCTCATGGGGGACTCTGTCTATAGTGTGGCCGCCCGGGGCCACGCGAACCAGGGACTCCTAAAAGGCAGGCTGGGGCTGAAAGAGACTAGACTAGAGAAAAGAAAGAGGCCAAGACAAATTTTTCTCGGATCAACCCCCCCCCCCCCCCGGAGTTTACTAAGAGTCTGTGCTTATAAAGGGGGGAGGCCCATTCCCCACCAATCCATTCTTGGTGCCTGGAGCCAGCCTTGTAGGCAGGAGCAGGGTAGGGTGAGTCTCGGGAATGTCTCTCAAGCGTCTCTCAGCAGGTAGGTAGTTGACATAACAATAGAGCCATCTAAATCAGAAGGCTACACCCCAGGCGATCTCATTGGCAGCAAAGTCTGAATCAGCCTGCTTCAAGGCTAAGGGAGGCTACATATAGGGTGGCCGCCACTGAAGCCAGGTCACAATCAAACCAGGCTGGCCTCCTTCAGCCCATGGAAGTAAGCCTCCAGGAAAGCCCGGCAGGTAGGTCGATATCCAACCCTTGTTCTCTCCTTGGTGAGCAACTCACCTCACCTACGACACCTACAATGGCAGAGAGACTGACCCAGCCAGGTACCCAGAGCAGGACGACACCCAACACTGCCATGCCACATACACTCAGCAGCAATGGGCACACCTCGTGCCCTTCAGGAAAACTTAGAAAGTGAACAAAATAAAAACTCACTAGCCAGCCCACAGAAAACCACAGACACACAGCACTCAAAGCCCTTCCCCTCACAAAGCCATTTCTGCATCATCAGGGACCCCAAAGGAACCCCATCTGTGTCTTTACCAATAGCCCCGACTAAGACCCCGGCATCTGGGAGCCTCTGGACAGAAAACATTAGTGCCACAGACTCCTGGCTGCCTCAGCCCCAGGAACTACTGCTGGCATTTCATCTAGGCTCCGCCCCACAGTTACCTGGCAATAACCAGGTGTGCCTGACTCACAGTAAAAGGGGCTGCTTGTCCTCCTCCTCGCTCTCTTCTCTTCTCCTCTTGCTCTTTCTCTTACCCTGTTCCCTCTCTGTCCTTTTTCTCCCCATTCCAGCTCTCCTCTCCTTCCCCCCACCCCATTCTATACTATACCATCGTGTGGCTGGTCCCTCAGGGGAAGGGATACCTCAGCATGGGCCCACAGAGGCACCCCCTTCGCCCACACCATACTGCACTTTCAAACATATCCCTTCTTTTTCTTTTTGTAAAACACAACAACTACCAAGCTAAGACTCCCTCGCTGTGGTGGCCCTGTCTAGGCTAAAGGAGCTTTGAACCTACAGGAGGAAGGGAACGGAGACCCCCCCACACACACACACACATCCAGTTTCTCTTTCCTTCTTTCTGCCCATCCAGTGCTAAGGAAGAACCCGGCTCCCTGCACCCTAGGCTAGCGCCATGCACATCCTGATTTCAGTTTCCAATCTGATAAATAGTCACAGACCTGTGAGACTGGGCCAGTGGCCAGGTCAGCCTCAGCTGCTCGCTGTACCTGGACAGACAGCAGATCCCGCCCCTTCCTCCATCACACTCTCCACCTGACAGGTCAGCCTGTGGAGGAGTCAAGCATAAGACTTGATGGCAAGTTGTAAAAATGCCACTGCCTTGCTCTCCCTCTCAGACACATCTTACCCCCATCCCCTTAAGTGTCTGCAAACTTCGCCCCCACCCCAGCCTCCTGGCAAATGCATTCTGTCCATTCCCTCCCCCCAAAAATGAAAGAACAAAGAAAGGAGAGACCATCAGACCACAGATGAATGGGAGCTAGTTCCACAACTTTGTTAATAATTAGCAATATACCTACCAATCTGTCTGCAAAGACTTTAAGCCAAGACTCATCCAAGAAGCCCCATCGGTACCCAGGGCTTCCTCTACATTGAGCCAGCAAGGCTTGAAGCCCAGAACACACGGGCTCACATTCTGTGTAACTCGGCAAGCTCCCTCTTCCCAATGTGGCCACACTGAATGGACTCTCCTTTCCCTGCTTCATACTCGCTTTTCTTTTATTTTATATCTTTATTCTATTTTTGTTGTATGAATGTCTTGCCTTCACTTCTGTCTGTCACATATGTGCCTGAACAGGAATGATCTCTGGAACAGGAGTCCCCAGAGGCTGGAAGCCATTTTGTGGGTTCTGGGAATCGAACCTGGGAGCCCCAGAAGAGCGGCCAGTGCTCTTCACTGCATAGGCCATCCCTTCAGCCCCTCTGCTTTCCACTCGCAATCGGTTCTTTTAACCAGCTTATTGAGGATAAGTGGCAGGACCTGGCACGGGGCACAGGTTGTGCCTCCCTAGTTCAGTAACACAGGAAGGAATACCTCATGGTCACCCTAAACCCCTGAACACCCGCCTCCCAGCAGGGCTGGGACAAGGTTCCCGTCTTACTTAGGGTTTCATCCACCCCAGCTCCCATCCGCTGGCTCCTTCAGCTCACCAGAGGCTGCTCACTCCTAGGGAAAGAGCCCGGCTCTGGCTGAGAACTGAAACCAAAACTAGTTTTCTTTTAAAGTGGTAAATAAATCCCTGGAGCAGGAATCTGAACAGTTCGCGCTTCACACAAATGCAAGTACTCAGGATAGTTCTCTGCCACTTGTGCCCACTGGGGCGCCCCGTGCCTGAGTAGGAAGGAAACCCACTCCATACCGGAGTCCCGCTGTCCCCTCCCCAACCTAGCCTCACCTTGCACAGTAGCTGCAGAAGGCAATTTCTGTCCGCACTCGCTACAGAACTTGGGTGCCTTCTCTGAGGAGACATGCCCGCACTGTGGACACTCCATGCTGTTATCCGCAGCCCTGCAGGAGAAAATGAGAAAGACACACCGGGGCAGCCCGCTATAAAGCTCAGCCTCATGTCACGTGACTGCCACCCCCTTCAGTTTCATTTTCAAGGAAAACGAAGTGATGGGGACTCAGAAGATTCCCGGTAATCGAAACCAGCACCAGAACTCTTTATCACAGCTCTAACTCAAGTCCAGCTACTCCCCCAAGCAGGAAGTTACAACTCCCTGCTGCCCCTCCCCCTCCAGCCTCAGCCCCTGCCCACCACCGAAGCCCAGGGAAGCTCAAAAGTAGAGGGAGGCTGCTGGGCACACCTTTAATCCCAGCAGCAGACAGATCTGAGTTTGAGAACTCAGAGTGAGTTCCAGGACAGCCAGAGGCTACACAGAGAATCCCTGTCTCTGAAAACCAAAATAATAATAATAATAATAATAATAATAATAATAATAATAATAATAGAAAAAAGAAAGGCTATTAAAGGGAAGGATCCCCCGCGGAGCCCCAGCCAGCTGGGGACCCTGATGTGACAAGCGGGAAAAGCCACCTGCCTGCATGCCAGTTACTGCTGACTTGCCCTGGGGCTGTGTGTTTCACACTGTCTCTCCCCCCCCCCCCCAGGCACCCGAAGGTGAGGGTTGGGGGAGTCACAGGAGTCCAATTTTGAAAGCATTGGGTCACCTAGCTCAAGTGGCCTGGCTAGGGCTGCTAGCAAAGGAAATACTCCGTTGCTGAGGGTCTCCCACCCTTCTCAGGGTCTAGTGAGTGACACCAAACCAGGGTCAAGGTCATAGGTAGTCCAGGCCAAGGACAGGATTGAGAACCCTGGATCCAGGCTACTTGAAGCACACCAGTCACCCTCGCCTCATTCAGCAGGGGCAGAGGCCACGCCCCTGGGCTGGACTCCACTTCTGCTTCCTGTGCTTGCGGCTGGCCCCGCCCCTCCTCCCCACCTGTGTCTGGCGGCCACCTTTGGCTTGGTCACAGTTACATGGTGAGCACTTTGGGACTAGGCTATGGAGGTAAACTTTGTGGACGTTTCCTGGCCCCACTTGCCACAGCCAATCCGCAATCCTTACTATGCCTCCCCTCAAAGACCCCTAGATCCGTCCCTCTGGTCATGGCACCTCCCTCTCACGCACACCTTTAATAACTCCACCACTTAGGTCCTGCCTTCCCCTCTGCACTTCCAGACTCTCTGGCTGGGCTATAAGCTACATAGACGTGGGAGAGGAGGGCTACCAAAAACCCGGCAGAGAATCCCATGCTGGTAACCCCAGCACTTGAAAGGTGAAGGCAGAAGATAAGGAATTCAAGGCCAGGCAGGGCTCCAAAGAACTTCTTAAAACCAAAACAAGCAAGCAGGGGGCGGGAAACACAAGAGTAACTATGTATCCTTTGTGGGCAACCCACAAACTGCGGGAAACACAAGAGTAACTATGTATCCTTTGTGGGCAACCCACAAACTAAGAATGGTTAAGAATGGGAGTTGGGACTGGAGGCTTTCTAGCAAACAGGAGCTACAGGAAAGGGCAGAGGCTGAGAACTGGGGTCACAGGCTTCATGAAGGTTGGGAGCTAGACAAGGTGGTGGCATTGAACAAGTGCTTTCTCAGGTAAAAGTGTGGTCTGCCTCAGCCCTCTGTCCTCTCTTGAGAGATGTAAATTTCTTTTAAGAAAGCTCTGCTTTTCGTGGGTAGTGGTGGTGCATGCCTTTAATCTGGGGAGGCCGAGCAGGACAGATCTGTGAGTTCGAGGCCAGCCTGGTCTACAGAGTGAGTTCCACGTCAGGCAGGGGCTATAAAGAAACCGGGTCTTGAAGGCCAAAAAAACAAACAAACAAACAACAATAACAAAAACAAAATGGGGGGGCGGAGGAGGAGAAAGAAAGTTCTGCTTCTCAAACCATGAGTCTCACAGAACAAACTGAAACACACCACGGGGTGGCAGGTTATCTCCTACTACAATTTTCGGTTGGTGTGCCCAAAGCCAACACCACCTAAGTCAGTTCTCTAGTGCTGCTCAGGAAACTGAGAAGCCTGGACTAGAGGCAGCCTTGCACAAGTAAGCGGCCAGCGGCACCGCCTCTCCTTTCCACCAGCTAGAGGACCCTTCCCGTGCCTCCCCCCCTGGAAACTGCGAAGCCCGGACTAGAGGCAGCCTTGCACAAGTGAGCGGCCAGCGGCACCGCCTCTCCTTTCCACCAGCTAGAGGACCCTTCCCGTGCCTCCCCTCCACCCCCCGCCCGGGCTAGACTAAGAAAAAAGCAGATGGGTTTGGGCTAGCCCATTGCGAGCGAGCGCACCTCTCGCTGCAGCTTCGGGGACAGGGGAGGCTCCCGGCTTTGACCTAGGTAAGATCAGCGCCCTGGGCACAGACGCCTGGCACGAAAAAGTTCTGGCTTCAGTTGGTGAGGGCAGACATCTGGCTCGCAAAAGTTCTGCTGCAGTTGGTGAGAGCAGATTCCGGGGCGGAGCCTGGGACCGCTTTACGCGAGGACACGGGGTTGTGTAGGTTGGGGGTCCCCGACCTTCCTGGGTGTTGCTGGGGAGCAGGGCCGACCTAGCGCTGTCCGCAACCCGAGAGTTAATGGGGTCGGAGACTCAGGGCCAGGCTGGACCGGCTGCCTGCAGTGAAACCGAAACTTGGAACATGAAGGAAGTGGCCGCTGGGCGCCGGCGCATCAGGACGCAGGCACCATTCAGGGACTGTGACCACAGGGGCCATGAGCCGCCGGCCCACTCTTCCCTAGCAGGACCGGCACCCAATGAAACAGCATCCAGAGCTCCGCATGTCGCCCCGTGGACCCTTGGCCCGAAACACCCGCGCCCTGCCCAACGGGACCTTGCACCCCGGTCCCTGCGCGTCCCTGAGACCCACATCCCGCACCCTAGGCCTCGCGTCACTGCCCCTGGACTTGCATCCCGCTCCTAGCCCAGCACCAGATCCTGGAACCCCGAAGCCCCTCGCTCGCACCTGCAGTGCCCATGCGCCCGCGCGGACTGGCGCGCTTCGATGAGGGGTCACGGGGCCGGCGCCGCCCCTCCGCCTCCTTGGCGCACAGCCTTGCTGGAATTCCCCGCCTGGTGGCGCCGGCCTAGCTCGCTTGTCCAGAGCGACTACAGCCGCTGCGTGCCCACGGCCTTCGAAATCTCACTGGCTCTTGCACCAGGGTTGCACATTCTCCCCCAACCAGGACGGACCGCCCTGAATGGGTGACCATTGATAGGTTCAAACCTCTAGCCCCAGACATCCAGCACCTTGGACAGTATCCAGGATTTAGCCAAGCTGAAGCCACCCACAGAAGGACCTGGAGGACAGCAAGAGTGTTCACCTACAGGTTGCGTGCATGCAAAGTAGAGTGATGGCAAAGAAGTGATGGCAACCCATCACATCGAAGTCCACCAAAAGCCGCTAGCAGTAGTCATTGCTAGTGGACGGCCACACTGTGTGCTTGCACTTTCTCATCTGTGAGTCTCAGTCATGTCCTTTGCCCCCAAAGCTTTTTAACTAAGTATTAGCAAGTGTGGGGAGACCAAGCACTCAAATATCTTGAGCCTATGGGAGCCATTCTTGTTTAAAGTACCACAGTATCTGAGGATGGCCCTGGACTTCTGATCCTCCTACCTGTGTCTTTTTGTTTGGTTGGTTGGTTGGTTTGGGTTTGATTTGGTTTGGTTTTTTGAGACAGGGTTTCTCTGGCTGTCCTGGAACTCACTTTGTAGACCAGGCTGGCCTCGAACTCAGAAATCTGCCTACCTCTGCCTCCCGAGTGCTGGGATTAAGGGTGTGCGCCACCACGCCCGACTTCCTGCCTGTGTTTTAAGGGCTGGGGCTACATGTGCATACCACCATGGCTGGTCTTATGTTGGAATGGAACCCAGGGCTTCTGGATGCTCAGCAAGCACTGTACCAACTGATCTCGGTTCCCAAACCTCCATGCAGCTCTCTCAAAGTCTTCCTCCTATGCACCTCGGGGCCAGACCCTCATCTTCCCAGATTTTTAAAGTTTTTTTTTTAATTGCACTTATTTATGTTGTTGTATTAGAGCCACAGCATGCAAGTGGAGCTCCAAAGACAGTCTTCTGGAACCGCCTGTGGCTTAGTTTGTTCCTTATGGTCATTCTTTACACTTAATGGGTTCCCTCCCTCCTCTGGGGGTGGTGGGGTTGAGTGAGAATGGCTTCCATGGGCTGATATGTCCAAATACTTGGTCCCCTGTTGATTGAACTGTTTGGGAAGAAGTAGGAGGTGTGGCCTTTTCCACAGGAGGTTTGTCACTGGGGGCAGCTTTGAGGTTTTAAAAGCCCATTCCACGCCCAGTATACTCTCTGCTTTCAGATCCAGATGTGAGCTCTCAGCCACAGGCTCTGTGCCCTGCCTCTATCATAATAAACTTAAGCCCTCTGAACCTATATGCCCAATCAAACCATCTCTTTAATAAGTTGCCTTAGTCATGGTGTTCCATCATAGCAACAGAAAAGTAGCTAAGAGATTCTCAGCCACTCATCAGCACCTGGAGAAAGGAGTCATGGAGGGCATGCCATGAACTATCCTCCTGAGGCTGGGAGACGAACCTGTTAGCTTGCTGGAAAAGCCACCCATGGGTGTCTTATGTAATACAGAGCAGAGCTCCTTCAGAAACACCCTGTTACCATCTGTGTGTGTGGTGGTGTGGTGGGGGGGGGGGGGGCTCAGTAAGGTGCTGTTGCAGGGTGTGGCTGTCCAGAGGAGCATCTGCTCTGCCTGAATGAACTCTCAGATGGGCACTCTGTTAGGGATTTCAGAGGTCACATCCTATTCCCAAACCATAGGTTTATGATGCAAATCCTTGAGAACTAGAGGTCTGCACTCTGTGTGTTCACAGTTGAAAGCTGTTGATCTTGTTCAAGGCAGAGGCTTACTGAGCCCTGGTCCAGCAGTCCAGCTAGCGTGCCCGCTCTGGGCGTCAGCACTCTGCTCTTCACCCTCGGCTTTGGCTCTCTAGCAACCATGGCATCTCCTTCTCTCAACCTCTGCTCCTACCATGCCCTTGTCTCAGCCTCTCTCTCTAGTCTTCCAGCTTCTTCCTGTCATTTTGCCTCCTCAAACTTTGAGAGTCCTTCTGTGGTGCTGTCTGCCTTGGTCCCTCTCTGGAACTGTGTGGCTGCCCCAGCACTGCAGCTCAGAACTGCAAATACAGGGGCCCTTTGCCTGTAGTGACACTCTGGCAGCCTTCATGCTGTACCTACCAGAGCCAGAAGCCCCAGGATTTTGCCTCCTCCTCCTATAACCTGTTGTGCAATCAGCGTTAGTAACAGCAAAGACCATGGTAGGGTGAGCTGCCTTGAAGAAGCCTGTTAGAGCCACGCTACCACACTGGGGTCAGCACAGTGGAGAGAGCCTCCTAACTAACCCAGGAACTAGGAAGGTGTCGGAGACCATATCGTGAGAAAGTAAGCAGTTTCCCACCTAATAAGCCAAATGGCCTTGTGTTAGGAGCCGGTCACCTCCTCCTCCCTATCCCTTCCTGGCACCTAAGACCCTAAAAGTTTGAATTATAGTCCCCCCTTCCTTATCTCTTCCTGACTCCCAAGACTTCTAAGGATCTGAGTTATGTGCTGAGTTCAGCTTGACACCCCGGGATGTTAAGGAGGAATCTACATTCCTGAGATAAGACTCCCAGGGCCTCTCGCCTGCAGTCAGAATTCAGCCTTCATGTCCCCAGATGCCTACTTCTTTGTTCTTTGTTAATTCCCCCTCAGCCCCTCCCTATTTTCTCTCACTGTGTGTTTATAATCAGGCTCCTAGCCTTCATTAAACAGACCTTGACAGGAATCCTCCTTGGTTTCTCTCCCCCCCCCCCCACCGCCCATTTCTCTTGCAGGTTTGCGGTTCCCCTCGTACCCACGAATAACTGGGTCCTGCTGGTCAGGACAGGAAGGGTTGTGGAATACCAATGAGGGACTGACAGGTCCTCCTGAAGTCCGGTCCTGGTTCCTCCCGGCCCCATGCTCCCAGAAAGAAGGCTCAGGCTCAAAATATATTTACAAATACCTTGGCCATACATATATAGCTAGGCTCTTCTCTAACTAGATAGCCATAACTTAAACTATATAGAAATGATTTGTGCAGGGGCTGGTGAGATGGCTCAGCGACTAAGGTCACTGACTGCTCTTCCAAAGATCCTGACTTCAAATCCCAGCAACCACATGGTGGCTCACAACCATCCATGATGAGATCTGACACCCTCTTCTGGAGTGTTTGAAGACAGCTACAGTGTACTTACATATAATAAATAAATAAATCTTTAAACAAAGAATAAAATTTTGTGCTGGTGAAATGGCTCGGCGGTTTAAGAGCACTGACTGCTCTTCCGAAGGTCCTGAGTTCAAATCCCAACAACCACATGGTGGCTCACAACCATCCGTAATGAGATCTGAGTCCCTCTTCTACCCTTTCAAGCCCCAACACTGCAGGAGAGAAAAAAAGAATAGAGAAGAAAAGAAAGAGACCCCTATGATGGTTTGAATAAGCTTGGCTTGGGGACTAGCCATAGTAGGAGGTGTGGCCTTGTTGGAGTGGGTGTGGCCTTGTTGGAGGAAGTGTGTCAACAAGTATGCTCTCTGATCAAGGTGCAGAACTCTCAGCTCCTGGGTCAGACTGCAGTGATCCCTCTTTGATGATAATGATCTGAATCTCTGACCCTGTAAGCCAGCCTCAGTTAAATGTTGTCTTTTGAGCTGGGCGTGGTGGCGCACGCCTTTAATCCCAGCCCTTGGGAGGCAGAGGCAGGCGGATTTCTGAGTTCAAGGCCAGCCTGGTCTACAAAGTGACTTCCAGGACAGCCAGGGCTACACAGAGAAACCCTGTCTTGAAAAACCAATAAAACAAAAACAAATGTTGTCCTTTGTAAGAGTTGTCTTGGTCATGGTGTCTCTTCACATCAATGGAAACCCTAGCTAAGACAATCCTTGAATAAAGTCAGGGGTTCAAAGGGGTGATGTTATCTTTAGACTAAGGAGCATAAAGTACCTTGGGGCAAATTTGATCTCCACCATCTAGATAACTAGCTTTTAGCTTTTTCTTCTCAATTTTTTTTTTTTTTTTTTTTTTGGGTGCAGGACCACTTAACAAAACACCAACAATCAACCACCCACCCTGCCTCCCAAGGCCATAACATTTATATGCTGAAAAGTTCCCAGAAGGGCTGGTGAGATGGCTCAGCGACTAAGGTCACTGACTGCTCTTCCGAAGGTCCTGAGTTCAAATCCCACAACCACATGGTGGCTCACAACCATCTGTAATGAGATCTGACTCCCTCTTCTGGTGTGTCTGAAGACAGCTACAGTGTACTTACATATAATAAATAAATAAATCTTTAAAAAAAAAAAAGTTCCCAGAATTACAAAACTTACACATTCTAGCCACTGTGAATGGAAGCCCAGATTCCTACACCTGGGATTCAGACAAAACATATTCTTATGTTTCTGGGGGGTTTTTTGTTTGTTTTTGGTTTGGTTTGGTTTGGTTTTTTGAGACAGGGTTTCTCTGTGTAGCCCTGGCTGTCCTGGAACTCACTTTGTAAACCAGGCTGGCCTCAAACTCAGAAATCTGCCTGCCTATGCTTCCTGAGTGCTGGGTTTCTGTTGTTTTTTTTTTTTTTTTTGTTTTTTTGTTTTTTTAAAGAAACCAAAATTCAAAAATTCTCACTACGCTACATCTTTTCTATGAATACTGCTTAGCCACACACAATATTGAAAGCAGGCTTCATGATTTTCAGAGATGTTTGACCTTTCCAGGGCTTGCTCCTAACCCATGCTAGCTCCACTCTTCAGCATCCAGCAGTCTCCATCCTCATTACAATATTTTTCTCTGAAGCAAAAGCAGTAAGTTCAGCAAGCATCCCCGTGCCCGCTGCTCTCTAAGGCTCAGCAAGCCTCTTTACACTTCTTCCTGCATGCTCTCAGCCTCTGTGGTCGGCCTTTGTGGTCAGGAGGTGGTGCCAAATATAGATTGGTGAGAGACAAACTCCTAAGAGCAATTTTCCCCCCTCAAGGGGCATGATGCAAAGCTTGCACCATGTAGCATAATAAACATTAAGCTGTTTCCTGTGTTCCCTTGTACCTTAGTCTTACAACATGGGCCTGTTCTCCTCATACACTCCCCAGTGGGAAGGTCCAGATATCTCACTTTTGCATTATGCCGTACAAATGCAAATTCCTTCAATGTATCAGCTCCTGTGTGTGGCAAAGGGGGATCAGCCAGTCTAGCTTTTTAACAGAATCTGTTCCTCCTGGTGCATATCAGATCTTGACATTCATGCTGTATGTCAGGTACCCAGGGGATCAATCATGGGCACTCTTCTAAACTTATTGCCCTTACTGCCAAGGCCTCTCAGGTCTGGGCCCAATGTTTATCTCCATTGTATTCGTCCAAACCATCTTTCAGTTAATAGACCTTCAACTCCTCTATTCTTGCTGTAAACTGTGGGGCACAGTGGGGATTCTTGTGTAGGTAGGCAGAGTTGTCACGCTATATGATTCTACGGTGGCAAAGATTTTTGTCCAGGTAATTATTTTGCTTAGAGACTGCCATGGTATACATTCATATCTTCTACCGAAGTCCACACAGAATTTCCCAAAGGAAAAAACAGAAGGTGAGAATCTTTAAACGTGGAATTTAAAAAAAAAAAAAAGATGTATTTTATTTATTATATGTAAGTAAGTACACTGTAGCTGTCTTCAGACACCAGAAGAGGGAATCAGATCTTGTTACAGATGGTTGTGAGCCACCATGTGGTTGCTGGGAATCAAACTCAGGACCTCTGGAAGCACAGTCAGTGCTCTTAGCAGCTGAGCCATCTCTCCAGCCCTAAGCCTGGAATTGAAAGGATGCTGGAGAACTATGGTCTCAACACTCACATGCCAGAATCTTGTCAAGCGGCAACGGTTGCCATGTGGTCCACACTACCGCGTCCCTGCATCCCTGCATGGATGTCCAGAGAGACCATTGTGTGAAGCTGTGAAGGTAAAGCCTGGGTGGCCGTGAAGACTCCAAGATGTTGGAGATGGCAGAGTGGTGGGATGCCAGCCGAGGAAAGCTGCTAACAGGGAGTGGAACCAGAGGGAAGTGTGTTGTAGTCAGCAGAGGGGAAGTCAGGAGATCTGAAGAGCACTTTGACATCAGACACAGGGATGTAGAATTTGGAGTTTACCCAGATGGGTTTTTTTTTGGGGGGGGGGGTTGAGACAGAGTAACAGCCCTGGCTTGCTTTGTAGACAAGGTTGGCCTCTAACTCACAGAGCTCTGTCACTGATATATGCCATCAGACCTCTCTCTGGTTTTGATTTTAATTTTACGGGGGATTACAGTTAAGAGATTGTATGAGTCTCAGAAGAGACTTCGAACTTTGGACTTTTATGTTTTTGCTTTTTGACAGGATTTCTCTGTATAGCCCTTCTTACTCTGTAAACCAGGCTGGCCTTGAACCCAGAAATTCGCCTGCTTCTGCCTCCCCAGTGTCTGCCTGACTGCTCCCGTGTTCCTTGTGCCATGGTCATAGACTCTAAGATTTTGGGACTGTGAACCCCTAATTTAAATGCTTTCTTCTTTTTTTTTTTAAAGATTTATTTATTTATTATATGTAAGTTCACTGCAGCTGTCTTCAGACACTCCAGAAGAGGGCATCAGATCTTGTTACAGATGGTTGTGAGCCACCATGTGGTTGCTGGGATTTGAACTCCGGACCTTCGGAAGAGCAGTCGGGTGAGCCATCTCACCAGTCCTAAATGCTTTCTTCTTTTAAGTTGCTTTGGTCAGTCATGGTGTCTCACCTCAGCTATTGTAAAGTAACTTAGACATCAGTTTAGACAGTGTTTGAGTTCAAACCCAGGGCTTCATGCGTGTTACTCAGGCTCTGCCATCTGTACCGGGAACCCTGTGTTTCCTCTGCTTGAGAGGACAGCATGATAGATCCTGGGCCTGTCCTAATGTAGTATCATATATACTCTGGATTTTTTTGTTGTTTTGTTTTGTTTTTTCGAGACAAACTTTATAGCCTTGGCTGTCCTGGAACTCACTTTGTAGACCAGGCTAGCCCCGAACTCAGAAATCTGCCTGCCTCTGCCTCCCAAGTGCTGGGATTAAAGCCATGTGCCACCACGCCCGGCTATACTCTGGATTTAACTAGCTCTGTCTACAAAGAAGGTTCCCCAGGAGAAACCCACAGGTGCAGGGAGTTACAAACTCAGGATAATCGGGGTCAAAGCTGAGTGCAGAGTAGGCCCTAGTCCTACACTGTCCTCCCTCACCACAGAAATGTGGTTTCTGGAATCCCGAACCAAGACAGCTTCCCCAAATGGGAAACAGGCTCCTAGCACTGCTGGCTGAATTCAGTCTCATGGCCGATGACACCCTCAAGGCCTTGCCTTGGGCAGGGATGTGGCTCTAAGCCCTGCAGCTGCCTCCCTCTCAGCCAGGGGAAACTGGACCATTGCTCAGGGCATTCTGGGTAAATGGATGCTAGTGTTTAAGAAGTAGCCACACCAACAGTAGGAACACTGTGCAGTGCTACACCACACACCAGGAATAGAGACATGGTCCCCACCATACCACAGACTAGCAATAGAAACCACAGCCCCAAGAGATTCACATAGGCGTGTTGTGGAACTATTTCCTCTGAGATAAAACCTCCATCTTGCAGGGACGCTCCTTAAGGCGCAGGATGTCTTAAGAGAAGTGAGACATCCTACAGGGAAGGCTCAGGAAGCCAACAACTCCGCAGCTTAAGGAACCAGAGTCACCAGGCCCCTCCCTCCCTAAACCTGTATAATAGGACAGCTGAGCCCTGGGGGAACAAGCTAAACAGCCTGGAAGAGACTGTAGCCTAGCTGCCTAGCAAGGACCCTGTCTAACCTTAGAGCTGTCTGCAGGCTATACATGACCTCCAGTTTCCAGCTTCCCTGAGCTGTTACCCCTGCTGGGGGGGCTGGGGGAGGGGGATGAGTCCAGGAGTCAGTCTGCTCCTGTAAGTCACCTGACTCATCCTGACTGGGGGCAGCAAGGAAACTTAGAAAGGACTCAAGCACAGGCACTCCTGTGACCTCCACAACCCAGAATCTCAGCCTCATCACAGGGGAGGGGCAGCTACGCAGGCAACTGAGCAGGCTCAGGCTGTAAACAATCTGGAAGAAGCTGCCATTGCTGCTTTCTGTACACACTGTGGCTCACATGCACTAGACTCCCAGGAAGGCTTCGCCGTCCCCCTGAGCTCGCTCCCACCCACGGGGCTGAGGCTCTGGAATCCTTGGCATGACCTTGTCCGGTCCGTACACTTCACCCACTCACAGCTCCCTCTGCTTCGTACAGTAACCCTGATAAGAAAGAGTATAAAACTCACTGGTTCACCGACTTGGATGGTGGTATCTGTACTTTTATCTGACCACAGTTTCATATCCATGTCTCCCAGGAATCATGTCTCACAACTAGCCATGGGAACACA